>NW_027509141.1:33370000-33500000 GCF_051911475.1 Siphateles boraxobius
TTTTGCGAGCAGCAAATGCATTAAATATGTTATACCAAATAATAGGCCTACATGCAGCCTAAAAAAACGAAACCTTAGTTAGCATAACACTGTACATTTTATTAATTTATTTTATAATGCTTTTTATAAATTTATACAATACTTTATACGTTAAAAACTAACAGGGGAGACCTGGGCTATTGTCACACATTTGCAGTGAATATTTCAGAGTTTATAAACACAAAAATTCTTGGCTAAAAAACAACGTTTTTATACATTACGTTACACTACCTAAAAAGAGTTTAACTGAGTTTAATAGTTTAATACAGTTCGATAGTTTCTTTAGTTTTTTTGTAGATTATAGTTGAGGTAATATATTTTATGCATAAAATAAGATCAAATAAAACACACATTTGTGTAACTGGACGTTTGACTAAAAAACGTTATAAGCAACTGAAATACAGCCGCTTGAACGAAACGTTAACAGGAACCTTGTAGGTTAGCTGCTTCATTTTCTAACCGGGTTTATTTACCAGTGACGCCAACCCTGCTAAACCAAACTAGCCTCATCTTTGTTTTCGTTAGAAATCATAAGGTAAGATTCACCGAGATGTTTTATTGTCTTCGTTTGTTTGTATAGTCTTCATAGAAAGAGTGTGCTGTTTGATAATAAACATAATGTCGACTCGTTTCACATTTTTGACAGGACTTACTGGCAATGCTATTTGCTAGAAAGTTTATGGCTTATTATTCAAATGAAATGTATTGCACTTATTTTTGATAATAAGAATAATAAACTTCCACACATGGTGTTATTTATTAATCTCTACAGTTTTCAAAATGGGAGTACTATGTATTTTTCGGTGGAAATTTTCAGATGAAACAGTAAACAAGTAACGTAAATGAGTGAGAGAATAAATAAATAATACATCTACAGTACTACAATATGTAGACAAATGGAATAATGTAACTTTAGAAATATATGCCAAACAATATAATATATAAAAATCTTATAAACAACGTTTATAGTATTAATTTATCACAGTTATAAATCTACACAAGAAACTATATACCTTTTAAATGTTGTCCCTCGCATGAGGATCATCATATTTTGGTGTTTGTGGTTTGTAAACCCTTGATCTACAGTATCTATACTATTTACTCGTGACTTAAGTAAACCTTCTATGTTTCATTGACTTTTTTTGTCTTTATTTCAGGGAAATAATCATCTTGACTCCAGATTGTGTCCATCTGTTTTTAAAATGGAGCCAGCCTGTCGAAAAGACAAACAGAAACAGCAAACCCCGACCCGTGGAGACAGAACGAAACAGAAATCAGCCCAGCAGGAGCTGAAGCAGAGACAGAGAGCAGAGGTGACAGTCACACTCCCTCCTCATCCTCATATACTGATGATTAGACATGTACTGATATGATTGATTTGTGTCTGGAAATCTTGCCTCTTATGATGGTAATTCACTACTGGTCAAAATGAAAATGTTGCTTCTATTTTGCAATGATTATTTTTATTACAATTTGATTGAAAGTTTATTTAAACAATTAAACTAAATGTCAGAATGTCTTTATGTTGTTCTTTATAAAAATAGAGATGAAGAACATCAACATATTTTGAGAGTTTCAACAAGCATCTTGTGCTTCAGTGGAACCTTCTGTTCAAAGTCACATGACCAATATGATCAGTCACTCATTTACTTGCATTTAGTGACTTTGATATAGTGCGGACTTAAATATTTCACATTCACTTTGTCATTTCTTTTTTATTTAAAAGTAAATGCGCTACCTTTTAAGTTTGGGGTCAGTGCAATTTTTTTTAATTTTTATTTTTTTATAAAGGAATTATTTTATTCAGCATTTATGCATTTAATTGATCAGAAGTGACTTTCATAAAGTCACTAATTTAATTGCATTTAGAGACTTTGAAGTAGCGCAGACTTACCTGTAAATTATTCACATTGATTTTGTCATTTCTTTCGTTTAAATATCATAAACCACAGAACTTGTTGATTTCCATGTATTTAAATTGCACATTTCAGACCAATTCATCTCAGTTAGTTTGTTCTCTGTTTCTGGTGTATTACAGATTTACGCCCTGAACAAAGATATGACTGAACTTGAACAGCAGCAGTTCGAGGCCTTCTGCAAGCAGATGCAGTCACAAGCGGAATGAGAGGAACTCATTCACTGGTTAGGGTTACGTTACGATGTTACTACTCATATTTTTGTATTATTGTAAAACATATGATAATCACTTCTCTCAGCCCCTGTCATTTAAACCTAAATGTATCCGCTGGAGAATGCATGGCTGTATTTGGGGCACAAACACAGTACTTGAATCTGAGTGTACAATCACATTGCAAACATTGGGTAGTATTTACAAAACCAAAAATATCATCATATTTATCAGAGAACCACTCTGTGAAAAGACACTCACTTACTCTATAGGATGTTAATGCCATCTGTTCCGTTTCATTTTCACTCTCTCATTGTTAATTGTAATGTTTTATATGACATGCAATGTTTATTGTCCTGAACAAGTATTACATTATGTACGATTGTACAAAGCTATTTTTGTTTTTGACGATTTGTGACCTATTGACTTAAGGAAAACAAGATACAGTTGTCACTTTTTTTAGTTTATCATTAATATATTTGTGACATGCTTTAATACTGTTTAATGTTCCTTTTACCACAAGCAGTTTTTGTTAAAAAAAAAAAATTTTTAAATCTTCTCTTGAAAAAATATATAAAATGATTTTCTTCTCTGAGCCTCATTTTCCTGCATCCCACATACGCTGATAGAAGATTGAGTTTTTCAATGCAAAACATGTTACATTCTGACCTGACTCGTTTTTACAAACAAGTATTCATTACTTCAATTAGCTCATTGTTTTTGCCTTAAATTATTACATTGTTTAAATGAATAGACTACATTTTTATCCAACTGTGATTTGTATATGTACATTTCTGAAATACATAACTAAGACAGTTACCTCTGATAACAGATCACTCTAAATTGTAATGTGGACTGCTTTGTGGGGTTAAAAGTGTTATACAAATAAATGTGAATTGAATTGAATTTTAGATCATTTTAGGCTTTTCACACTGCGCTTAACCCTGGGTTATCGTCATTCTAAACCCCGCTTTTAACCCTGGGTAAACCCGAGGTTTAGGAACGCACAGTGTGAAACGTCAATTTACAAATACACAGGATTCATTGTTAACCCTGTGTATAGTATGCAATGAATGGAGAAGTATGCAATTTTGGATGCAGCCATTTCCACTTTGAGTGCCTTTAGACACGCCCCTCTCCTCCAATCTCCTCCTCTTGTAATTATAATGAGCAGATGTTTACGTATACATCAGTAAATAGTTGGTGGTCAGTATGGTTTTTTTTTTTTTTAAAGAGGAATTAATACTTTTATTCAGTAATGATGCATTAAATTGATCATTTATTTCAAATAAATGCTGTTTGTTATGGAAAAGGCTTCACGGTTTCCTCAAAAACAGGAATTAACAACTGTTTTCAACATTGATAATACTAGTAAAAAATGTTTCTTGAGCAGCAAATCAGCAAATTAGAATGATTTCTGAAGGATCATGTGTCACTGAAGGAATAAATTACATTTCAAAATTAGTGTTATTTGATTACTGATCAAATAAATGTAGCCTTGGTGAGCATAAGACACTTCTTTCAAAAACAGTGTAAATACACTTGTCAGTTGAACTCTTAGCATGGACTGTCTTGTGGCACAGAAACAGAATGTCTGGAAAAAGTGTGCCTGAGGTCTTCAGATGGGTGGGAGGTTTGGCCATTTCCTCATCAGACTTGAACTTGCTCACTTGCAGTCAGATGAAAAAAAGCCATTTGATGATGTTGCCAAATCATGATATCATAACACAAATGTTTCAATGCAAGGAAGGTCAGAAACAGATAATGTTTTGTCATTTATTTATTATCATTTTTTTTATGTGGCATTAAGACCTATTTGGATTTTATACCACATTAGAAGATGCTAATTGCATATAGAATCTCTTAGAAGCGCTTCATTAATGTAAGATAACTCTATGTAGCTTGCAGGAGCATATAGAGGTAGTTAGTGGTTGAGCAGAACGTTACTCTAAAGTTCTAAATAAAATAAAGTAAAATTAATTCTACTCTAGTCAGATGCTTTTTTTAATGCTTAGCAGTACATCTTTATCCTTTAACCAGTGTTACACTTAGTTAGTATTGCACTTAGTACAGCATGTGCAAAAATAAAAGAAAGTTGCTTGAAAATCTTTTTTTAGGCAATCAATCATATATTTTTGTCTGATAGGTGTTTAGAGGTCTATGGTAACAGAGCTCCCAGTAACTCTCACTCCAAACCAGCCCTGCCAATACTTGGTGTCTTGACCGCCATGTTCAAAAGAGATGAAGCGTAGGCCCGGGCCGTAGTCTGTGAATGTGTGGCTCACCTGTGACAGAAGTGACAAAATACTGTTTGCATGCACAAAACTAAGTTGAACTGAATTTAAACGACATGTTAATAAAGAAATACTTGTATGATGTAGAACCTAAATATACTATATAACATGTAGGATAAACAGCTTTAGGTCATTGATATGACTAGTGGTTTGCATAACACTTGTTTTCTATTTCCCTATTCATTTCTTTAAAGCTTTTAAGTGGGTATATTATGTCAAACTGGACTGGACTCAGATTCTGCACTCCTACCTTTCTCCAAGAGCAGTCGTCACTGTCAGGGTCAAGGGTCACTTCTTCCGGCTTAAATTCCTCAATGACCTCGTGGCTTTCATCAAGTAGGGTCACAGTGAGCTTATAAATGCACCCACAGTCTGTTCGGCCACAGTACCTAAACACTCAAAAGAAATGATTGAATGGACAATGTGACTAAACAAAATTCCTGCCATTATGTCCACAACATCAAGGCTTACCAGTCCTCCACATTGACAGCTGGCTGTGCAATATCTAAATTTTCGGGGTCGTAACCCTCTTCCAGCAAGTCAATCACTTGTCTTTTTAGACACGGCCTGTAACAGCGGACAGAAAAAGACACTGACACACACCGATGTACAATTGATGAATGAACAGCACACACCGAAACACACGCAGGGAAAGTGTGAAAAGTGAAACACACATGGATCCTTTTTTCACCTGGCTCTTTTAAAGACTTTATTTTCCTCAAACTTGCCTAATCAGATACTATTCATTATTTCTTACTCATAAGATGTGCAGAAAAATTTAGTGATTGATTCATTGTTGCAAGTGTGCCCGCAGTCCCCTGGCATGTCCTCGGACCGCCACTCGTCGCCTCCATTTTCTGTCAACTCCCAGTGTTCCAGACCATCTAGTGAAAATACATGTGACAACATGTTAGATATTTAGGTGGCTACTGATCTGATCAATTTATTAAGCTAAAGGAGTGTTGGCACGTGATAGCAAATGAGTTGTACTTCATCTGAAACTACAACATTTAAACAGCATTTTTATATTCTTTTGTGTTATGCGTGCAGTATGATGTTTTAAAGGTGCAGTAAGTGATTTCTGAGAAATGCTGTTGAAAGTAGATCACCGTAGTGTCATCAGTGTGTATCACTGTAGAAAGAGAGATGGTTGAGAGACATTACAAAAGAAAATTGGTGAGAGGAATATCACTGGAAAAAGTTATGATCAGGCAAGAGCTTTAGGACCCGTGTTAATATTAGAAAAGCTTTCCAGTGCTAAATACCCAAGTTTGTTTTGTTGTTTCTGCTCCATACGTGAGTAACACTGGTTTTTCTGTGTTTCACAGAACCAAGATATGCTGTTGTAGTTGTTTTAGCTCTTAACAGGACATTTTTGAGTGTCAATGACTACGTTTACATGCAGCCAATATTTGGGTTATGATCGGGTTAAGGTCACTATTCGGGTTTCTGAAACATTAGGAATAACCTGTTTACATGCGTGAGAGAGAGTTTCTCCTGTATACATGGAATTGCAATATCCCGATGTAAACGGCGACGCACGGTTAGCGTCTGGACGTACGGACAACCTTAAGACGCAATATGCGTCATTTCCGATTCTTCTTCCTGTATCCAAAGACAACAACAACAGCAGCAGCACGCGGATAATGAATAGTTCGGGGCAGATAGCGATCGCCTTTGTTTGCGCTTTGGTGCTGGTACTGACCTCGCTCCAAATGTATGCTGTGCTGCGTCTCGCAATGTTTACTTGCGGTATACTGCACGCGGGTATTTGTATGCGCCGAGAAGTTCCTCTACTCAAAAGACCAAGATTCCTTGCGAATAGAACAAGCGCAGAACACAAATCACTATGGGGATATGCCGGTACGCGTTTACATGACCAAAAATTCGGGTTAGAAAAGGGGTACCCCAGGTATCATATCCGGGTTTTTAAAATCCGGGATATGAGCATATTCGGGTTTTTGCCGGTGTTTACATGGCCGTGCGGGACCGGGTTATTGCTAATATCCCGGTTTTGAACGGGTTATTGGCTGCATGTAAACGTAGTCATTGTTTGTCTGGAGCTATTCCAGAAAGTAAGGTTAAAGGGTTAGTTCACCCAAAAAATTATCACATAATTCACTCACCCTCAAGTCATCCTAGGTGTATATGACTTTCTTCTTTCAGTCAAACACAATCTGAGTTATATTTAAAAATATCCTGGCTCTTCCAAGCTTTATAATGGGAGTGAATGTTACCTTAGATTTTGAAGCCCAAAAAAGCACATCCATCCATCATAAAAGTAATCCATATGGATCTTTATAAACTATAATCACTGGCTTCCCGTAACGGCCTTACCCGACGCATGACGTATTGACGAAGCACAAAGGATAGAGCAAAACAAAAGTCTAAAGTCTAAAACGAGGATTTTTACAGAGACATTTCTAAGGATTTCAATATAAGAGAAGAGAAGTTTGAGTTTGTTGCCCAGCCCTATTTGTTTGAGCTGCGGGAGGTGACTCTTCTCTCACCTAAGCTTACGCTACGCCTACATCCTACGTCGGGTCAGAGGTCACTCTTCCGCCTGGAAATAGACTCGCGTACGGCCGTTGCGGGGAGCTAGAGATTATAGTTTATAAAGTTATAAGTTTCTTACAAAAACACATCGCTTTGCTTCAGAAGGCCTTATTAACCCCCTGGAGCAATATGGATTACTTTTATGATGGATGGATCCGTTTTTTTGGGCTTCAAAATCTATGGTACCATTCACTCCCATTATAAAGCTTGGAAGAGCCAGGATATTATTTGATATAACTCTGATTGTGTTTGATTGAAAGAAGAAACTCATATACACCTAGGATGGCTTGAGGGCGACCACACAAAGACATTTTCAACTGAGCGCGGAAACCAGGAGACATAATGGAAACGGACGCTAAGATATAGACAATACTTATCAACAGTGCTTCTCAGAAATCACTTACTGAACATTTAATTCATTTTTAAACTTTAATAACATGTATTTGTCACACTACAGGGTTGTTGTGTACTGCTAAAGGTTATTAAAACTGTTTTACCTTATGCATTGCCTAACCTAAAATCAACCTAAAGGTTTGGGGTTGTTAATGTTGTGGTACTTAATATTTATTTGAAATACATTTTTAAGGATTCTTTGATGAATAGAAAGTTCAAAAGAACAGCATGTATTTGAAACAGAACATTTTAAGACATTATACATGTCTTTACTGTCACATTTGATCAATTTAATCCATCCTTGCTGAATAAACGTATTAATTTCCTTAGAAAAAATGTTTAAATCTGTAAATAAATATACATAAATATAACTTACCATCTCCATTAGGATTTTTTAGAAGGTTTCCAGACATTTTGTTGAATCTGCTTTTTCAGTAACTACTAGAGAAAAAGGGCAGATAAAAAAAGTGTGATAAGTGACAATTTTTTTTTATAAAACGCTTTTTAAACTGTTCGTTGCTGTGACTTTTGTATTTTGTATCTCCTAAACCTCAGCAATCCTTTTGTATCATTCATACGCCTGGGGTTGATTTAATTTCCTGGATCCTGCAGTAAGTGCTTGAGTATTAGATTTCAGGAAATTCATCGCCAGGACACCATGCATAAATTAAACCCACTATTAATGCAATGCTAAAGCCGACAACTTTCAACAGAACCATTAATTATAAAGCAGTATTGTTTCTTTTCATTTGAATGAGAGGCATTTGCTCAGTGAAAACAGTGAATGGGCTCTTAGCTTGTTACAGTAAAGTAAACCGAACGACTCCGCATAAGGAAGGAGTCTCTGCACATAGATAAAGTAAAGTAAATGCATCATAGCACACACATAAAAACGCAATGCGTCAAATATAAACCTCCCCAGTACTTACAGTGAGAGTCTGTCCACTCAGTTGAGCCCAGTGATGTGGGTGTTTTTTTAGGGCAGGAGCTTCCTGTAATATGAGCTCTCTGCAGAACTTCTCTGATTGGCAGAATGAGGCACATGGGTCGTCTACATCAGCAGCAGTGTTGTATTCAACCCTGACACTTCTGCAAGCACATGTGCACATTAGCACAAATGTCACTCAATTTACAGAGGAAAACCACAGCTGACATACAGAAAACAGAGGCAATCTTCAACAGCCAACACTGCAATTCTAGAAGGGTGGAGAGAACTGTAATAATCAAGCCATGTCAAAACCTCTTTTTTTGTTTATATCGACTTCATTTTTCATGATGCTAAAATCCTATCTTCTTAATTTTTCATGATGCTAAAATCCTTGTAAAAACTGTTAAAGGGGCCATAACATGGATTTTTTTTTATTATTATTTTAAAATGTTTTTGAGGTTCAATTATAATATTAAAGCTCCAGTAGGTAACTTTTGTAAACAAATATTTGTTAAAACTGTCATTATGTCCTGACAGTAGAATATGAGACAGATAATCTGTGGAAAAAATCAAGCTCCTCTGGCTCCTCCCTGTGGTCCTATTGCCATTTGCAGAAATACACCGCTCCCGGTCAGAAACAACCAATCAGAGCCAGGAGGAATGTCTTAGCAGTGTCAATCACGCTCGTGTACGCGCTGATCACCCCTCTCTTGCACAGCGCGAGCGTGCATCACAGAACAGAGCAAGGCGAGCATTTGTGCTTATAAAACTTAAAGTTTTTTATTTATTTTTGAAATGACCGATCGTTTCGCTAGATAAGACCCTTATTCATCATCTGGTATCGTTTAAAGCCCTTTGAAGCTGCACTGAAACTCTCATTTGGTCCTTGAAACGTTTGTGTCATATTGAAGTCCATTATATGGAGAGAAAGCTTGGAATGTTTTCATCAAAAACCTTCATTTCTTTTCGACTGAAGAAAGAAAGACATGGGCATCTTGGATGACATGGGGGTTAGTAAATTATCAGCAAAAGTTTTTTTAAAAGTGAACTAATCCTTTAACGTTATCTTACTAGCTATTTATAACTTATAGAAAGAGTGCAACGTTATAAAGTTACATGTATTGCAAAATACATAATGATTTTGTACCAAGTACCAAGTTTGTAGTCAAAGTATGGGCAGGCTCTTTTTTTATGTACATTTATGTCAATGTAAAGCATATTGTTGATGTTTCGTCCCTATTAGTGAATGTTCCATAACTGTTTATAATCCGCCGTCATCGGTGGTCCTGCTTACTAGCCTGTGCGTTCACGGCAGGCTCTGCTGTGGGGGAGGAGCTGTGGAGGGAGGAGCTGTGGAGGGAGGAGCTGTGGAGGGAGGAGCTGTGGGGGAGGAGCTGTGGAGGGAGGAGCTGTGGGGGAGGAGCTGTGGAGGGAGGAGCTGTGGGGGAGGAGCTGTGGAGGGAGGAGCTGTGGGGGAGGAGCTGTGGAGGGAGGAGCTGTGGGGGAGGAGCTGTGGAGGGAGGAGCTGTGGAGGGAGGAGCCATGGGGGAGGAGCCGTGGAGGGAGGAGCTGTGGAGGGAGGAGCTGTGGAGGGAGGAGCTGTGGAGGGAGGAGCTGTGGGGGAGGAGCTGTGGAGGGAGGAGCTGTGGAGGGAGGAGCCGTGGGGGAGGAGCTGTGGAGGGAGGAGCTGTGGAGGGAGGAGCTGTGGGGGAGGAGCTGTGGAGGGAGGAGCTGTGGAGGGAGGAGCTGTGGGGGAGGAGCTGTGGAGGTAGGAGCTGTGGAGGGAGGAGCTGTGGGGGAGGAGCTGTGGAGGGAGGAGCTGTGGAGGGAGGAGCCGTGGGGGAGGAGCCGTGGGAGAGGAGCCGTGGGAGAGGAGCTGTGGGGGAGGAGCTGTGGAGGGAGGAGCTGTGGAGGGAGGAGCCGTGGGGGAGGAGCTGTGGGAGAGGAGCTGTGGAGGGAGGAGCTGTGGGGGAGGAGCTGTGGAGGGAGGAGCTGTGGAGGGAGGAGCTGTGGGGGAGGAGCTGTGGGAGAGGAGCTGTGGAGGGAGGAGCTGTGGGAGAGGAGCTGTGGAGGGAGGAGCTGTGGGGGAGGAGCTGTGGAGGGAGGAGCTGTGGGGGAGGAGCTGTGGAGGGAGGAGCTGTGGAGGGAGGAGCTGTGGGGGAGGAGCTGTGGAGGGAGGAGCTGTGGAGGGAGGAGCTGTGGAGGGAGGAGCCGTGGGGGAGGAGCTGTGGAGGGAGGAGCTGTGGAGGGAGGAGCTGTGGAGGGAGGAGCTGTGGGGGAGGGGCTGTGGAGGGAGGAGCTGTGGGGGAGGAGCTGTGGAGGGAGGAGCTGTGGGGGAGGAGCTGTGGGGGAGGAGCTGTGGGGGAGGAGCTGTGGGGGAGGAGCTGTGGAGGGAGGAGCTGTGGGGGAGGAGCTGTGGAGGGAGGAGCTGTGGAGGGAGGAGCTGTGGGGGAGGAGCTGTGGGAGAGGAGCTGTGGAGGGAGGAGCTGTGGGGGAGGAGCTGTGGAGGGAGGAGCTGTGGAGGGAGGAGCTGTGGGGGAGGAGCTGTGGGAGAGGAGCTGTGGAGGGAGGAGCTGTAGCGCAGCAGAGAGCAAGGGGGTTGGACCTGTAAGTTGTGCTTGTTCAAATTTTCAGGCTAAGTCAACATTTTCTCAAAACTCCCTACTGCAGCTTTAAGTTTTATATTTGCATAAAGAAAAAAAAATTTTTTTCAACCTTCATTCTGACCCTATGTCTGAAATTATCTTTTTATGGGGTGGCACCTTTAAAGGGATGGTTAACCCAAAAATGAAAATTCTGTCATTCTGAACCGATCATCTAGTAAATAAACACGATTGAACACTTGGTATGTTGAAAGATACAGTACAACTTACCGAAATGTATATCCAGTATCCCTCATACATAATATCGATCAATCAGTGTTTTTCAACTGCGGAAAGAGGTCAATAAAAGAGCTGGAGAACAATGTCACATAACGTTACATTTACCTCAGGAAAGCCATTTATTGACCAGCATGTTAGTTGGCTAGAAAAATTAGCTATAGAGAGGAGTATTTTGCTAAATATGTGCACTATATTACATATTTATTGTATTTTTACTTATTTCATTACAATATAATAACGTTGTTATTATAATAAAAACCACATGATATTTAATTGAGTTGTAATTTTTAATCTTTAATAATAATACCAGCTGACAGTGCTCTCTGTATAGCATTAGGTGAGATTTTTTTCTTGGGAAAAATTTACATGTATCTGATATGCATCCAAATTAATCGATATCTAATCAGGATCGGAATAAAATTACAAGAATCGAATTGAAATTGTGAAATTTGTGTCAAGCAATAATAAAAATAGTAGCCTACCAGTCATTGTACCATGTTAACATTTTAACATGTTGTCACTAATCCTAGTAAAATTATGTTTAGTAACCAAATGTTTTGACAATCACAGAAAAAAAAACTTGCATCCTCTCAAATTCGTACCCCATACCCCCCATACAGATTTAATTTAGGCTTTTATTCACATTTAAACATTGATAAGCGAACGTAAATTTGATCTCAACATAACCTGCTTGACATGCGAGAACAAACCTCATTGGTTTTCGAACGTCAAGTGAACACACTTGAGCTTTCGTTTACCACAACTGATGTGTGAGTTGATGAATGTTTAAATGTGAATAAAAGCCTAAATTCAATCTGTTCACCATATGCAGTGACCATGTATCTTCAGAAAATTTGGACAAAACCGCTCAATTCATATGGATTATTTTTATGTTCTCTTTATGAGCTTTTTTGAAGCATCAAAGTGGTAGTTGCGTAGCTGTCAATGGAGGGACAGAAAGCTCTCAGATTTCATCAAAAAGATCTTCATTTGTGTTCTGAAGATGAACAAAAGTCTTACAGGTTTAAAGCGACATGAGGGTGAGCAAGCGATGACAGAATTTTTATTTCTGGGTAAACTATCCCTTTAAGGCTTGTTAGTTGTTAGGATTATTGGCTAACGTCATTTCCTAGATGCTATTAAAATAAACCATCCACTTGTTTTCTGAAGTCTGTACAGAGAGCCAAACAAGCTATTTAAAGTGGAAACATGAAAGCGAATGTTCTTTTACTCTTTCATTTGTCCTGTTGTCGACAGACTCAAGTGTGTGAAGTAGGTCAGTAACTGAATGTGCATCTGTATACTGTATCCAGTGTAGAAAGCATACGTGATTATAATAGGTTGTATTGGCTTATGACGCGATGCAACGCTCACATCGAGGGTAAGCAAATGTTAGCAATTAAGCGTCTTAATGCCAGTGGGCAAGGCCTATGATGCAATGATGTAAAACTATTCGTCGGTGTCTTGATCTAGAGGCAGTCATATGTAAATATGTATGCCCATGTGACATCACAGATCCCGCAATATCCAAACAAGCCATTTTTGGAGCTTGATTAAATCCTTTGTTTATAATGAGGAGGACGTTTTAAGCTATGAACCTTGCAGGATGTTTTAATGGTATAAAAACAAAGTCAAAAGATCAAGGCAAATTTGATTTCTCCTGTCGTGACTCCTTTAAATTTTATATTTGCATAATGGAAGAATGATTCATATTTGCACGTATTACTAACAAATACAGAATTATATTATTAAATGAGACATTTCATTTGAGATTAGTTACCTGAGACAAGTGCACCTGCTTACAATTTTTTTTTCATATTTATGTTTTACTTTTATAAGTACTATAATTTGTTTAAAATGACCCTGTGTGAAATAATGTAATACAGTAATGCTAATACAACTTTTGAGATGAATTGAAGTGAATTGGTCAGCTGAAAGAAGGATGTGTTTTAAAATAAAAAGTCATTTGAGCTGATCATTCTGCTGTCAAAGGGAAAATGATTGAAAAGTGAGAACCTAGTTCTTGAATTTGGTTCTATAATAATAATAATAATAATAATAATAATAATAATAATAATAATAATAATAATAATAATAATAATAATAATAATAATAATAATAATGTATAGATCACAATGTGGCATACAAAAGAATAGTCTGAGTCACGTTGTTATTCAGTGGCATGGCATTGGTTTCTAACTCAAGGTTCATTAACACTTTTGACTTTGTTTTTATACCATTAAAACATCCTGCAAGTGATTATTCAGATCTAATCTCTTTTACCCAGAGATGTTGTAAATTACTTTTTTGGAATACAACCAAATCTAAAACATGACTAATTAAATTTTCTATAAATGGATATTTAATTTATTGTTGCCATATGATGTGTAAATATAAGTTTAAATTTGTAGACTGTAATTATGCATAATGGGTTTTAAACTGGAGTATTATGCAAGTATGTGAACTTTTTCTGCTAATATTTATTGCAGTATTTTTTTCTTTAAAAATATCTAAATATAATCTGACAGTTAAAGGGTAAAATAAATTAAATGTGTTCTGTACGTGAAATTTAGACACTCAAGTCACAGACGTTTTACACAGTAACAAACTCATTTTTGTTTTGTTTGAAAAGTGTATTTGTGCTATATTTCATTAAAATAAATATCACTTTGTATATATCACAATGTCCTTCTAAGTGTATAATATACACATTTTAAGTGAATATAATATTTTTGGCCAGTAAACTGACCAATAGATGGGTGATTCATATGAATCAAATGGGGACTTTTAATTTGGCAGATGAGTAGATCTGTCTGTCTGGGTTTCTCCCATCACAGCTTCATCACATTCGGACATATTTTATGACTGTTTCCCATCACTCCTGCCACTGTCATCGCCAGTTTTTCGATCCAGGATAATTATCTACCTCTTTACCGTCGCGTGGTCCACGATCTGTGTTTCAGCAGCAGGTAAACGTGAATAAAACACCATAAACACACACATCAGTCACAACAATGTTAGCACGACGGCTAGCCAATTAGCAAGTTCCAACAGTGAAAGAAAAAAGTGGATCAACTTTTGTTTAAAGACATTACAGTTCGAGCTAGTTGAGTATTTAGATGTGTAATCTTAGATATTGGTTATAATTGGTGTGTTATGGATGATATGGTGTTATTAAACTTAATAGATCAGGTCTGTAGTGCTAGCAGCTTGGCTAAATGAGCTCGAGGACTGTCCATCAAAAAGATTAAAAAACATATATATATTTTTTAAATAAAATAACCCATAAACATAACATACCTTCCAGTTGAGTCAAATTACATATATGAAGATAAATGTATGAAGTAGTTAGTCAGATGAGTTAAATTTGTTTTTGCAGTTTATTCAGGTGTGGAGATACGTGACGTGACAGATGTGCATTATAATCTCATCAATTCCTTTAACTTTTTCATAGTCTGTCAAAAATAATCTATTTATTGATCGAATAAACTGAACAGTTATTCTAAGGTTTTTAATGAACTCTTTGGTCCAGTCAGATGTTACATTGATATATGAAATGCTACATATGTTATCATAACTGATAGAATGTACATTATGCATCATAACAGGAAAGTGTAATTCGATATTTGCATTTTGTGTGTTGTTATGACGATATATATTTGTCATGATGTGAGTCGTATGTTGTTAAAAACGTGATAATAAACTAAAACAGTTACTTTTTTTTACACTATAGAAATGGATAACAGCTCGACAACTTGTCCATTTGACACACAGGTAAAACATATTTTGATTTTCTAATTTTATACCCATATATGACGTTTAATTAATATTTTTTTACATGATTTTGCTGTTGGAGTAAATGTTGTCATCTCAGTATTTCTGCATGAATATGTTTTATTAATCCCTTTTTGGATGTGTAAGTTAGCTTAAAATAGGCTTTCCTCGTTTAAAACTGTACGCAATGTATGATCATCATCATCACATTGAAAATATGTAAATACGTATCTTATTTCAGTGCTTTTACTTATTTATTTACCAATTTGATCTCTGGTAATAACGACTCCGTTACTAACGTAACCTCTGTTCCCTGAGAGAAGGGAACGAGTATTGCGTAAGTAGCTTACGCTATGGGAAAACTCCTTTTCTCGAGAATATTGAAGTCTTTATGTAAAACGCATTGCAGTCGCACAGCAGACAGCAATGAGCGAAGGAGCTCGGTCATTGGCTGTGCTGCGGCAACTTGCTCGAACCAATGACGGGGCGACTCTGAATGAGCGACCAATGAGCGCGCCTCGTGCCCGCGCGCGTCAGAGCCCGCCAAGATGGGCGTGGCCAAGAGCTATATATTGGGCGCCCCGTCATGAGAGTTCTTTAGGTTAAAACGACTGAAGCGAACTAACCAAGCACAAGCACGGCAGCTTACGCAATACTCGTTCCCTCCTCTCAGGGAACCGAGGTTACGTTAGTAACCGAGTCGTTCCCTTTCGAGAGGTCTCTCCTATTGCGTAAGTAGCTTACGCTATGGGAACACCATGCAAAACGCCGTGCGTGCTGAACTTCGCCTTATGATAGCCAGAGGCAGGTGCCTGAGCTAAAAATCAAAGTTATCATTCAACTAGCCGGCAGACTCGGGCTTTATATGTGGTAAAAAAGTAAAGAGCGGCCAGAAGGCGCTCAGTGTGACACAAGCACATACATAATCTAGATACGAACTCATAGTTCTACTAGCATCATGCTGATAGTACATTGGAATGCAATGTCGGGACCTGTAGGTTGTAAAACCTGATAAATGTGGACGATGAGGCCCTGCCTGTTGCCGCACAAATATTTTAATAACATTTTTCCTTCCGACCAAAATTTCGTTATTTCAAATGTAGCCTCGTTGCGCGTGGTAAGCGCGCTCATAATCCGCCGGAGCCACCACAACATTGCCCAACATCAAATGGCAAACGTAATGCAAGCGGAACGAAACTGCTAGTTATTATGTGGTTGACGGACCGTTTATCAGTTTGGACCAAACCAGCGCGAGCCGATCTTGATCAAGCGACACTGTTACTACACAGCGCTAATAAGAGATCAAGTAAAGGAAGAATTTGAATTTGCCACAGAGGTAATAACATTGCTGCGAGATCTAGTGAGAAATATTCACATTTCTCCGTTATTAACGGATCAAACAGCACTGACGTGGAAACCAGGAAGAAACATTGTGCCATGAATTAACTATCCAGTGTCCACAGATCAGCAACATTCAACATGGATTTACTGTAGTAACACTAACTGCAACCATGGAAGTTTGGCAGGAATAGTAGGCTATAATGCCTTCAAGTAATATTACGTTGGTTTTATTTTGACATTATGAATACAATTGCTGCCCTCAAACTAATCTGAACTAAAATAAAACTTTATTTATAACTACTACAATATTGCATTTAATTTTTTCCAAGGAGCTGTTTTGTTTTATATGCTCCTAAGAAGAGTCAATTATAGCTCCAGAATTGCTCAAAGTAAAACAAATATCAATAATACTTTATGATGTTAGTTTTCATTTAAAAAAAGATTCTAACAACATAGGGCTATTTAGATAAACAATCTGGTGAGCATGTTGTTTTAGGCTAACACACCAACAGCAAATTTCTGTTTAATAAAGCGCTCAGATATGTGAGGCCAATCCCCCGCCCCCCCCCCCCCCAACACTGTCACCTTTTTTACTCTGAGGAGTTTGCAGGTCTGGCAGTTAGGGAGATAACCTGTGCTCTGAAGGGAGTGGTGAGATCGCCATTTTGACCACAGCTTGGCTTGGAACACTTGAAGTACCGCCATTGAGTGAAGCGCTGACGCAGCTTGGCCGGCGGTGGCGTAGGCGCGACCAGCGAGAGCCGAAGTAGTGCGGCAGGGCTTCGAGGGGTGGGAAGCCTTGGCTTTCCATCCGGTGGTGGAGGGCGGGCAGAGATGATTGGCCACGGCCTCCTCGAGTCGAGGCCAGTCGGCCAGTCGTCAGATGCAGCGTCGATGGACAAAGAGTCATCTACTCCCCCGTCGTCCTCGGACGCGCCGAAAGTCACAAGGCCCACCGCTCTGCTAGAGGGGTGTGGGTTCGGCTGAGTGAACTGAACCGGCGGTGGGGAAGACAAGAGCGGCGGTGAAGCACGCGGAGACTGGCTCGGCGTGACGTCACTGAGCTCAGGTTCAGGAAGCCTCTGTGAGCTGCGCTTTTTCTTAACACGCGGCTCAAACAGAGGGGTGTCGGCGATGGGCTCGCTCGCGGCGAAAGCGGCGAAGCGAGCCCGCAGTGCGGAGAGACCCAGGTCGTCACATTCCGGGCATCCGCCCTTGCTCAAAGCAGCTTCTGTGTGGTCCCGGCCCAGGCAGCGAGCGCAGATGATGTGACGATCCCCGTCCGGAAGAAGGTCTCTGCACGACGCGCAGGAAGGCATTTTAAACAACGCCTCAGAAATTTGCTCTTTTACAAATGTCGCGGGGCGAACAGATGTAAATACTTGCGTGTAGCGTGCAGCGCGCCGGATGGCTCAGTAGGATGGCGTTCGAAGGCGGCTGAAGATGCCGACGTCCTCGTAGCAATCCCGCTGGTATGCTTTTCCACGGCGGCGAAGGCTTTCAATAATCCGGAGGATTCAGCGAAGAAGGTGTTCGCTGAAGGAGATTAAATCTAAAGAACTCTCATGACGGGGCGCCCAATATATAGCTCTTGGCCACGCCCATCTTGGCGGGCTCTGATGCGCGCGGGCGCGAGGCGCGCTCATTGGTCGCGCATTTAGAGTCGCCCCGTCATTGGTTCGAGCAAGTTGCCGCAGCACAGCCAATGACCGAGCTCCTTCGCTCATTGCTGTCTGCTGTGCAGCTGCAATGCGTTTTACATAAAGACTTCAATATTCTCGAGAAAAGGAGTTTTCCCATAGCGTAAGCTACTTACGCAATAGGAGAGACCTCTCGAAAGGGAACTAAAGTTATGAAAGGAAGTTTGTTTTAGGCTATCTCATTAGAAATGGCTGGCTAACTATTAGATGCTGTTTAGGTTGATTAAATTAAAGGTTTTGTTTTTGCTTTTCCTTATCGTTTTTACTGCGTTAATAAGAAATGTATTTTGTACACTCGTTTTCGTTCTCTTTTTGCCTGTGTATGGAGTTGATAACAAGCCTTTTAGCCTTCGGTCACATTATTAAATACGATTTTACATCAAACATGTAGTTTTGTTTATGCAAATTACGTTCTAATATATCAGGCGAATTAAAATTGTTGTTGATCGTGTAATTGAATGACGGTGATGATGTGTCATTCGTAGTGAATGACACATCATTCAGAGCAGGTGTTGTGCCGAATTTCGACCCCCTGCCAAATTATTACCCCCCTCGTTGATGTCAGTACCTGATTGCCTAATCCTAACCCCACCCTTAATTCTAACCCCTCCCCGACACCTTATTTTAAAAACAAGTTGAAATAATGTTGGCTGATGGCTTCAACAAAAGCAATTACCATCAATTAGGCTAACAATCCCATAGCTCACAGTCAGTCTGTTTTTAAAGGGTTATAAGTTATTGTTAAAAATCAGTTCCCCTTTGGATAAAATGAATGGGACTTTTGAGTTCTGTAACCTGACTGTTGCACTCCGTAAATAGACAAATAGAAGTAAACTGTTTCATGTTGATTCTCCTGAAAAGTGCAAACACTTTGACTCTGTAATGCATTCAAAACATTGTGTTTTTTTGAACATCACGACCAGCTCAACACAGCAGTGACTCAGCTAATGACCAATGACCTGTGTTTGGGGTGGGACTACCCATTTGAAAGCAATCATTAGTTGTTGTTTTTTAATCCATTTGGTGGTGTTAGTGATGCAGAAATTACACATTTTTAACTAATGTAATCTCCTGAGTAATTTTGTTCCATGTTTTACTCTATCAAACTTGGTTTAACATGGTGCACCAGTGTTATTAATGCTATTAAACATAGCTTTAATTACATTCTGTGATTGTACAAAGTGCATAAATATTTAATGAGACATGCATTGTTTCGTTTCTGATTGGCTGTCTTTTGCTTGACAACATTTAGCAATGGAATTTGGGCATAATCTAATGCTGAAAGTTATGCTAATGCTTTTAAAAAGTGTGAAATTGTGCTCTAAAAGTGGTATTAACCTTGTAAAAAATAAAAAAGTATGTTGAATGACTATTTTTCTGTTTTTATTGCAGGGCTACAGTTCAACATTTAAGCGTAAACGAACAGTGGAAGATTTCAACAAGTTCTGCACATTTGTGCTGGCATATGCTGGTTATATTCCGTATCCACAGGAGGTGAGTATTATCATGTCTTAGTGATATAACTGGCTGGAGATTGTGGTTAAAATGATACTCATTGTGCTTGTACGTTTGCTAGAAAGTTCTGTCAGTGTTGCAGGGTGAAGCGGCCTTGCATTTCCTCAAGATCGCTCAATGATCTGACACATCCGACCTCCAGAGGTTCCTATCCTTGGCAGTGGTGTGGCACTGGGTGCTTTTTCTTTTTTTTGGTGGCACAACCCCTTATGAGCTGCTTTGCTGTTGACGCTCTTGTTTGATCCACAGAAATGGTGGTGGCTCTTATGTCACGGCCGCTGAGAGACATCTCCCTCCAAAAAAACCTCAGCCCTCCCTCCCAGGGTAAGAGGGCCACTCCAGTCTCCTCATTCTCATCTCAGACCCTGTCTCTAAGTGCCATTCTTCACAACAGCAGTGTGTGTGCATCCACAAACACTTCATTTTCAGGACTTTCCTTTAATGGATCCTTCAATGGATGGAGGCTAAATCGAGGAAACTCTGTTGCAGGGAAATGCATGAGGGCCGATAATAGCTCCAAGTGTTCCAAAACCTAGTGAGCTGCCTGCTCTCTACATAGGCCGCTGCCTTCTAAGGAAGCATCCTAACTGCTCAAATAAAGTGCAATTGACACTCTCAATTGACACTTGCATGTTATTTAAAATTAAATTATGTAACAAAAATTGGGTAAAGTAGTCAGTTTTGGGTGCCAAATAGTCATTGAGTCATTGACGCGTCACTCGTATTGTTTTGAATGGGGAAAAGTGCAACGCTCAATATGGCGGAATAAGTCCTGCCTTCTAAATAAGAGCTAATCGGCGATTGGTAAATTCATCGCGTTACTGCAGCTGCCGTTAAAAGCTCCTGAGTCAGTCAGACGCGTGCTTACACGGCCGTGCGCATAAGCTTGATCCAGCCTGAAAAAAATTGTTTTCTGTCATGAGTGTTTAAAACAAAATTTATGAGACGGTTGATGTCAGATTTCATTGGTGATTTTAAATATGAAATTTAATCATAAGCTTGGCGAACAGTTTTGGAGAATTTGATGTTCCCCCATTCAAACAGATAGGAGCAGCATTTGCATTCCTGAAAGGCATTTCAAAGATGGCCGCCGAGTGAAATTACTTGTCTTAAAGGGACTTTGGATATACAGTACTCAGTTAATGATAAACATTCACTTTTAAGCAAATAAAAAGCTGCGCAGAGTCAAACTTCTTACTTTTAGGATATAAATGTTTATTGAAATAGGTGTGTAAAACCTAGTGAATTATTTGTTTTTTGGTATTTTTTTGTTGACAGTCAAACACTGACCAAATGGTACAGTTGCTTTTTTGTTTCCGAGTCATCTTCTGAGCATAGGGCATAAACTTCCAACTTTATGGTTAGCAATTGCAGATATCTAGTAGAAATACACAGTTCAGTCATGAAACTATGGATGGCGCAGGCTGGTCCTTAACTCAATCTGCTTGCAATCACATCATTCTCTATTGGGCACAGCTGATTGGTTCCTGCTGTATCAGTAGCCAGTGAGATCGCTGCTTAACCTTCAAATACTTGGTCAGCATTTGCTGTAGCAGTTGCAGTGCGCTTTCAGAAATCCTCCACCTTCCCCAGCTCCACTTGTATAAATCTGCTACGGGTCATTCATGTACACTATATTGTATAGCAGCAGCATGTCTTGCTCACAGCAGTGTTGTGAATGTATTGGCTGTAGCAAGTCCCGTACTTGCTCTGCAGCAGCAACAGTGTAGATATTTTCCGCCAAGACCAAACATATAAACATTGTCATATCCTTTACCATGCCAAACAGTAAGAGAGTTGTCATGACAGAAATAACCTACTTTAGGCTTTTGTTCTGCCATGTTGATTGAGCTTGTTGCAATGCATTCTGGGTATGCTTTCTTTGTGAAGATATCTTTGAAGCTAGCACTTTTTGGAATAGCTTTCGTGTCAACAAATGTCTGTTGTCTGAAATGATGTCTAGGTAGGCAACTCACTATGTTTTGGAACAGCTAGTGCATTCATAATGTTTTCACATCCTTTCAGCTTATAGAGTCTGTGTTTTTGGAAAGATCATTTATTCTTTATTTGCTTACTACTTGCTTTGTTTTCGCAGGCTACTCAGCACAAAGGAGACATAGCACTTCATAGCACACAAAAAATGATGGCTTTAATAACAAAGAAACAAACAGTAAATGAGGGTATAAACAAAAGTAAGTGTAGACAGACATGGACCCGTGAGAAATGCTCCAAAATAATCCACCACTGAGAATCCATGTGTTTCTGAGCTCATTAGTCGTGACTAAGAAAGCTGATTAAGGTTTGACAGCAAAATGAGGGGGAGGTTTTATTTCTCTGAACATAGGAAATTCATAAAACTGCCATTTTTGTGCCTTATTTTTACAGCGTGCAGTCATTCTTGGATTTCATTGTGTAGGCGCTTGCATTTCTGATGACCCGTAATTTATGTTTTTCTTAGGTTGGTAGCAAATAACTTTAGGAGTGACTCTACAAAAGCGTTGCTTGGCACTTTTCTTCTCTTACCCTGGTTTGAGATAGGCATTTTTCTTTTTACCAGTTGGTCTCTGTTGGCGTTCATGTAATTTTTAATGTAATTGCTTGGCTTTTAGTGCTAAAGCACTAAACTGGTTAATTGATCTAATAAAGAATTGTTGAGATTTTTACTATTACATATTCTTACATTTTAGCCTTTATCAGATCTCTCTCTCTCTCTCTCTCTCTCTCTCTCTCTCTCTCTCTCTCTCTCTCTCTCTCTCTCTCTAATGTAATATACATATATCGCACTACTCAAGCTCAGATGGCTACAAAATGTTATTAGCAATGTTTCTTCAGGCTTGAGCAAACCCTTTCTAATAAAATTTCGTAATGATGCAACTGTGAGTAGTGTGCAGGATTTATAGATTTTATATTGGACTTTCATCCAATGCACCTACAAGTGATTCAGGTGTGTGAGGCACTATATTTTCTATTTAGTCTTTATCAAACTGCAAAATGTGAATATTTCATCTCAGAGGGCTTGATTTGTAGGCAGTTTCATCTTGCGCCAGTGTGGTCTGCGTTTCTTGTCATTACGAATATTGCTCCATAACCAGCAGGATTTGTGGGTGTGGATTAGTTTCACCATAAGTCTTTGAAACATGCAGTGAAGTTATTTGGTCACTGTTTGCTCATCTTCAGACTTCAGGCCGATGTTTTCAGTGAAATTCAGTGCATTGGTGGTTAAAATAGTGTTTTCTATTGCTGTCCACAGGAGGCACACTTGAGGAACAGCTCTAGTCCTCCTAACAGCACCGGCAGCACTGCAGACAGTGACGGATGGGAGAACCAGAGGCTGGGATGTGGCCTCTCGTCTCCGGACGAGCCCCCACCCAAAAAACGCAAGAGCTTCGCTGGATTCAAGAGACCCGCGAGCGAGGATTCAGAGCCCCAGAAACGTCCAAAGTCAGCAGGTCTTCTCCTGGAGGGTCGAACGAAGGCTGACAAGGTGAAGAAGAAGAAGAAGAAGCTGAGGAAGAGTAAGGATGAGGAATTGAGAAATTTCGCTCCATTTACTACTCCTAGTGCTGAAGGTGAGATCGGCAATTTTGGATGTACCATCAAAGAAGAACCAGAAGATTACTTCAGCATCTCTGTACCCACCACTGGCATGGGTAGCGACCAGCCTACGCACACTGGCACGTGTTCAAAACCTGCCTATAGTTCACCGGGCACCGCAACGTGGAAAGAGGAGCCTGATATTGGCCGTCCATGCTGGGACGGTTTTAAAAGTTCAGGTCCAGAGTCGGAGGATGTCGAGAAACCCTCACAACCTAAAGAAGAGTCCATAGTCTTGAAAGTTGAAGGTTTTCCTGGTAAAAGGACTGTGGTCCGCCAGGGAAAACAGGTGGTGTTTAGAGATGAGGATGGATCGGGAGACGATGAGGACATCATGGTTGATTCAGGTAAGAAGGTTTCCTCTTGTTGTCTAGTTTGCCATTTTTAAAAGTAGAGGACAATCGTATATATCGTATTAAAATTGCAATCGCAATAGGTTCCTCTTGGAGTTTGGTAATGTCAAAAAAACGGTTGTGATAGCAATAATTTCCTCTTGGACTTTGGCATTGTCTAAAGTAGTTAGTAATCATATTACGGTATATATGCAATTGCGATCGCAATTATTTCCTCTTGGAGTTTGGCATTGTTCGCAATCGTTTATATTTGAATTTACTGTCTTTCTCTTTGCAGATGATGACTCTTGGGACCTAGTGACATGTTTCTGCATGAAGCCATTCGCAGGGCGGGCTATGATCGAATGCAACCAGTGCAACACCTGGATCCACCTTTCATGTGCCAAAATCCGTAAGTCCAACGTCCCAGAGACGTACATCTGCCAGAGGTGCAAAGACACAAAGTTTGACATACGCCGCTCCAATCGCTCACGAGTGGGCACTCGAAAACACCTTCTCGACTGATGCACAGAAACTCATAAAGTTGTCTTCTTAAAGAGGAGACTCAATGAGTATGGAAGAGGATCTGCGTCACGTTTTTCTGTTCCTGTTTTTAATATTTCTCACTTTCCTAAATGTTTGCGTTTGGCAATCAATACTCAGATGATGCATTAATGAGAGCAGATTTCCGCCATAAGGACGGTTGGAGTTGCGACGGTACTTGCCTGAAGGTATTACACAATCAGAGGTGTGCTGGAAAGAAGGGATTGGGGTGTCGGATTGCAACGTTTTTTTAAGAACAAAGTGGTAGTTAGAGATGCCCCTTTGTACCCATAGCTTTCAAAAGTAGGTGTATTTGTTAAAGTATGTATATTCTATGAAATAACCATAAGAAATTAGTTTCAAGGTGTTTAGACTGAGGCAAAGAGTTCTGTTTGTTGGATAATGTTGATCGAAGTTTTCGTCAGCAGTCACTGATGCTTTGGAGTGAAACATCAGAAACGGTTCATGCTACATTGTGGTATTTTTTTTCTTTTTAAAGAACATTGAAACAAACTGATGATAACAAGAGGCTGTTATTTTGATTTATGAAGCCTGATAATTTCTGCCTTTTATTGAAAAAGAAACTTTTTGTTTGCATGTTGTAATATTTGACTAAACTTGTTATTTTTTCATGTTATTCATCTATTTTTCTGCAATTAGATGTCAAATATGTTAATTTTTTAATAGCTGTTACAGGTTAGGGAAGGGATATTTTTTACTGGGTGATTCTCAGAATCTTACAAAACAAATATGTCACATTTCACCCAATTGGTACATTGGCATAATTTTTATTTTTAGGAGCATAATGTTTTTATTTATTTTTTACTTCGAATTCTAGTAATGTTTCTGGGTATTTCGCTCCCCCCCCCCCATTATTCTCAGTGGTGATTCTATTTATACTGTCGTGACTGTAAGAAAGTAACTTTCTTTATCCTTTAATTTTGTTTTCATGAAAATAGTCACACGATGCAAATTTTGTAGTGATATATTACCTGGACGTGCTCTTGTCAGGTTCTGTGAGTTTTACTTAACTGCCAAAGGGAAGAACTGTTTTTTTTTACCTGCATATGCTGAAATCCTATGGCTTTCTTAGTAGTGTTCATATTGACATTCAAAGCAGTGCTAGTATATTTGATCTACAAATCTTGGCTCATCAAAACTCGCTGGTGGATCTTGTAATAGAAGGTGCTTTTCTTGCTAACCACTGTGACCCGTCTAACCTGGTTATCAATCGATGAGTCTGGTTCATGTTCATAGGCATGCTCAGATAAAAATGTGATTGTGTCCTATTAGCTGTTAAAGTCCCATCAAAAAAAATTGTGCATTTTTTTTTTAATTTCATGTGAGTTTGATGTCATTTCAGAATGTACTGTTCTGATTGATGAGATAAACACTGCAGAGAAGATATATTATTTGGCACTTTAGTATGGATATTGGCAGAACCTTTTGGTATATGTTCATGTAAAATTTAGACAAATAACGCTGATAGTTCTTTTGAAATTGGCCTCATTCTTATTTTCTAATGAGTCAGTTGACTATCCACAGTGATATTTTTTTGGGATGCAAATTGAAACTGGATATTCTTTAAACTGTTCATTGTTTTGTGGAAAAAGGTGTCGCTTGTAAATTGAATTGCTTATGTTGGTGCTTTCTTTTTTTAACCATTTATTAAGGGTTCATGGATGATGGTTCTGTACATTTTTGTTGTATTGTAGTATGATGTTAATATTTCAGGGCTGTTTGTGCAAGAGAAGAACCGCTTAAGTTTGAGCTTGCACTGTTACGCTGAGGGAGATGAAAAGAAAGAGAGAGATGTTTCTGTGAAACTTCATGTAGACTTGTAAATAAAGAGATGAGGATTTTAATGACATTTCATTTGAGCCACATCATTATGTAGAAACTGTAATATATATTATATAAAGAAAATAACTGTAAAGGTCAGATGAAGTGTAGTTTTCATCACTTTTTATTGTTTAAACTACTCTTTAGGTCGACATTACGTGAATACATTTGTAAGATTTTGCATCGGATAGGAATGTAACACCGTTTTCTTTCAGTTTAAAAATGTGGCTTGAACAAGCCATATACATGAACATGAGATATGTTAAAAATTTCAGGAGACATGCTAGGTATGATGACAGTACTGGATAACAAACCAGAAAACATTAAAAGGCCCATTTTTAAATCGTTTCAAAACCGTAAGACTTTTGTTCATCTTCAGAAAACAAATGATGTTTTTGATGAAATCTGAGCGCTTTCTGTCCCTCAGCAACTACCACTTTGATGCTTCAAAAAGATCATAAAGAGACCGTAAAACGAATTCATATGAATTGAGTCGTTTAGTTCAAATTTTCTGAAGAGACTCGATCGCTTTATATGATTTAATTTAAGCTTTTATTGAAGATGAACAAAAGTCTTACGGGTTTGGAACGACATGAGGATGAGGAAAATGAGAGAATTAAAATTTTTGGGTGAACTATTTTTAACACTAACCCAGGATTCTGGGAAGTTAAGCCTTGTTTTCACTTCTGAATGAGAATATTATTGTTGCTACTCCAACAATAAAATGCCTTGATGTTGAAATAACTTTTTTCCCTTAGCCCAAGAGATGAAATGTGCAACTGGAATGACGGTTACAAATAAACATCTATTACAGACCCAAATTATATAGGCATCGCTCACTTATTGACAAATTGCACTAATAACAATGTAAAATTAAGAAAACTAAAACAAAAGGGGCATACAGTATTGAATTGAAACAACGAATGAACAAATGGTTCAGTGGATTAGGTACAAATGCATTCTGAACATAGTGCTTTCATATTTGTGACCTTGTTTAAAGAAACACTTGTCATCATTTACTCACCCTCAAGTTGTTTCAAACCTGTATGAATTTCTTCTGCTGAACACTGAAGATATTTTGAAGAATGTCCTACTATGGAAGTCAATGGGGTCCATCAACTGTTTGGTTACCGACATACTTCTAAATATTTTCCTTTTTGTTCAACAAAAGAAATAAATTCAAACAGGTTTGAAACAACTTGAGGGTGAGTAAATGATGACAGAATTTTCATTTTTAAGAGAACTATTCCTTTAAATCCCTCAGTGATATCATGATAAATGCCGAATGTAGCACAACATTTTCCAAAAGGCATTTTAATTTTATACTAGTTCAATCTAAGCATTTCTAATGCAGCTCAACTTTTGAAAACTGAGAAGGGGGGAAAGTTGCTTTCAAGGCAAATGTCCAGATGCAAAGACAGCATGTATTAACTCTGACTATGTACAGTAACACTGTAAGACTTCATTTAGTATCTTAAATTTGGAGAATATACAGCGTACAACTATCTTTGTATATCTAAATGGTGAATCTCACAAAAATAGTCTGGGTCATAATTCACCTATAAAAGTTTGCATAAAGACAATTATTTTTAAAGATTTCTTGCATTTATAAGATTTCTTGTAAGTCCATTTAAATCACCTCCACTAACTGTCAATATCCCACAGTAATACAAAATATATAATTTTAATAAAACTGGGCATCTTTTATTCAAATTTGAAAAATGTTCCGATTACAGTAATGCAAGCATTTATTTTTGCATTTAGAATTTGCCATCCATTTTTTGTGAGATTCACCTGTAAAAATAAATATTAATATGATGAGTAATCCAAACAACATTTCTCCCCGAGGAAAATAAAATCACGATCCTGTGGCAGCTTCTACAGTACTGATTTTGGAGGCAGTGTGAGCCTAAGATTTCCTTTTTTCATAAGCCCAGTGTACAAACATGCAAAACCGTCTGTCCAAAAACATTTCAATATCAATACCCGTTTTATTAAACAGCGGGGTCTACAGCACTTCATTACGATTTTGAATCATACTTTTCGGTTACAGGAGCTTTTATTGCTGTACTATCCAGTAGATATCATCAGATAGTGTAGTATTAACACCAACTGAGACTGATGGATGGAGTGATACGATATTTAACCTCTTTCTACCACCCGAAAACAGAGAGCTATCAAAGCAGCAGACGGGTTCAGGAGGTTCATCGGAAGTCTCACTTAAAACTCCAGATCTTACGGGGATGTTAAGATGTGTTCGACCCATTGACGATACATGTAAAGGGATTTGATAAACAGACAACACAAAGGTGATACACGGGTGACTACGTGGAATGAAGAGGAGCAGCCCTTCGGATCACTGGATGTCCGACTGTCCCTTTCTGTTCCTTTGACGTCCATTGAGTTCATCTGTCCTTTCTTCCAATGTGTGGAAGACTCCTATGTCTCTGAATTGATTCTATGAGCTGAATGAAAAGAGACTTTCTTTACACCAGCTTTGAATTAACCATCTTTTTGAAACATTCCCAGTTTGTTTGCATAGTACTCACATTGTTTAGGTATCCTAAGAGGCTCTGTGTCTCCTGACAAGACTTGGTGCATTGCACCTCGGAACTGGTACAGCAGCTTTAGGCTTTTTTCCTCTCCGACACACGGGTCATAAAACCCCGGCAAGCCAGCCTGATTAACATGAGACAGAACTAATTAATGTGAAGCACCTGGCAAGAGTTTAAGCATCTTAGCACCGGTTGATGTTTGCGTGTCTAACCTTTGATGCCTCTGTAAGAACGAGTTTAGAGTCTTTCACTAAACACTGGAGAGGGATGGTCACGTCGATGACCTCTGCTCTCTCACGTTTCTGGCTATTGTCCAATACAAATCTGCCGTACCAGGCATTTAGAATGATGAGACCTAGAGTAAAAACATGAATCACTTCAAATAATATTCACAACTATTTATTTAACAATAACGTTTCATGTTCAGTATAAGTTCAACTGTATGGACAACAATGTGTTTCCTCTCATCCCAGAGTTTGCAAAACAAAACAAAAAATTGTTTACAGTAATGTACCTACAGTAGAAAATGTAAAGCTTGTGGTAATTTTTTCGGACAAAATTTAAGCTGTTAAGTTAAAATAAAAAAATAATTAAAAATGTACATTTGAGATGATTTTTACGGGTTTCTTTTTTTTAATAAACTGCTGGTTTTTTAAAAAAATTTATGGAGATAGTACTTTCTAATGAAAGAAATACCGTACTTTAGAACTGAGCCTTACTAAAAAATATGTATTAATTAAAGAAGTTCCCATGACCTTTCTAGAAATTACTTTTGAACTCTATGTACATAAGGATTTATGAATTCAAGGTCAATTCAATTTCTGTTGAATTCATAAATCCTTATGTACATAGAGTTCAAAAGTAATTCACATGAATTGTTACATCATGTCCCCTGGTATCTTTGGACATACTGTATATTTACTGGGTTTATCAGCTTATATGCTGTCATTAGATGAGTATACATATTGGATATAATACATAAGTGTTAGTTTTGCTTATTTTTAAAATTAAAAAATGAATGGACACTATTTTCTGTGGTTATTGCCAGTATATCACAGATTCTGTCCATAGAGCTTAACTTGTATCTATCTGAATGTATATAAAAAAAAAACAATTGTATGGGCTTTCACAAACCCATTTTAGATTCCTCAGCGTCAATAATTCTCTTCACTGACTCTTGCATCAGCAAAACCTGAAAACCAAATACACAATAACACAAGAAAACAACATATCTTCCCTGATAAATGGTTGTTTGTGTTGGCATGTTGGAAATAGTCATTGTTGTGTATGTATTTATTTTACTCACAGCAGCTTCAGCCTCTTGCTTCCTGCAAGCAATTTCTGAAGCAGAATCCTCCTTCTGTTTCTCCAACTCCCTGTAAACAACCAAAGAGTCAGGGCCTTTCATCAGAGAAACTGAGGTAATGTAAAGACAGGGGTTTTGGGAAAATGGGCAGTTTAAGAGCAGTAATTATGGATAATAACTCACTGTTCCTTCTGGGCTTGTACATAAGGCATAATAATTAGCTTCTGGACAGCTAAGTAGATGGCCAGCGGGCCCACAGTGGCATAAAACACAGCGCTGGGTAAAATCTGGTCGGTCAAGTGAATCGGGAAGAGGTAGGTTTGACTGGCTCTGTTCAACCTGTAGACAGTAGAAAATGACCCGCATAAATAGACCACCCACGAGCAGCTTGAGCTTAGCTTGCTGTTCTACTGAGCTGTGCTTATTGCGGTTAAGATCAAGTCAGTGCTAACCTGATTTTAAGGGAGACGCCTTGAGGTACACCAATGCTGACGGTAGCAGCCAAAACACTGTGGCGACTGATCTTACGCTCTGCACCGTATTCAACCACGGTGCCAAAGAATCCAGTCCTGTTGGATACAAAGTCAATGAGCCATCGGGGTACACATAGGAACTTTTTACCTCTATAAAGCTAGGGCTGGGCAACACATTTAATATTTATATTAAATATGATTTTTTTCCAAAAAATGTATTTATTTAAAATGAAACACTATTGTGAACATAGCAATGTGCTTTACTATTAAGTTTCCTAAAGGTCAGAGACCGGTTACATAATAGCCTTTTATTTAAAGGGATGGTTCACTCGAAAATGTCATTAATGTCTGTTATTAATTACTCGCCCTCATCTCGTCGACTTTTGTTCATCTTCATCAACATAAATAAAAATCTTTTTGATTAAATCTGAGAGCTTTCTGTCCCTCCATTGAAAGCAACACAAATACCAATTTGACGTTTCAAAAAGTTCAAAAAGAGATTAGAATTGAGCTGTTCATTTTCTGAAGAGACAAGATCGCTTTATATGATGAAAAGATTTAATTTAGGCTTTTGTTCACATATAAACATTCAACCACCACTAAGTCAAACCACTTAAGAGATTTCATGAAACCAGGCCCAGTTTCATGCCCACTTCTTGTGTCAAAATTGTGAGCATAATACTGTTAAGAGAGAGATAATAGCATTTCTGATTTAAGTTCTTTAACCACTTATTCAATAATTTGTCCACTCAAAAGTATTTGTTGTATTTTTTATGCTTCAAAATGTATTACTTTTGTTTATTACATTGTATTGTTGCATAAAAAATTTAATTATGAAATATTGTATTCATATTCCACAATATTACAGTTTTCACTGTATCTTAGATCAAATAAATGCAGCCTTGGGGAGCAGATGAGTCTTTTTTCAAATATAAAACGTCTTACAGACAGTGAAATGTTGAATGGTAGTGTATATAGAAATCTCAATTGAAAGCCATAGGTAAAACACATACTTGATGGAACCTTTGACCTTGGTCTGGTCTTCATCCTGGAATTTGTACTGATAACTCATCATCAGGTAGGAATGAGGAACGCCCAGCTGAGGTACAGGAATAAGAACAGATGAATTGCATTCTTAATGCATTGACTTTGTTTTGAATGGAACAGATTGCCATCGTCAATGTACCCCTGTGAGGGCTTCACCTGCAGGGCCAGGGTGAAGTGGCTTGTTTTAGTGTCCCTGACGATGCTGGTGGTCATGGCAGACTGGCTTCCCCAGCGCCACTGCAGGTAGCCCATAGTGTTCTGGTCTAAGTGGCGGGCCAGCATTGTAGAGGCACTGGGCCGTACGCCACGTGAGGAGAACTGCAATCCCCATTGGGCAGTCACAAAGCTACGTGACACAAAATTCATGAGATTCTCCGAAATTAGAAACACAAATCAGACTTCAATCATACACAGACGGACACCTACCATCGTGCAGTTACGTTACGGAACACTTTCATCCCAAATAAAGGTCCTCTAATGTCCCCTGCACCAAACTCCATCTTAAGACAGACACACATTAGAACATCAGAACCAGACCAGCACAAAACCTGGAGGTGTGTTGGTAAGAGTTTTACCTCTCCCCAGCCCCGTGCTGAGGTCACACGCCGCACACAAAGGTTTATATTTCCTCCCCCATTGCCATTATGCGTAGACAGAGATCCAGAGAGGACAGCGGTATCTGAAGTGGTCAGGGGCGCCTGTCAAACATGATCCTGCATGACTATAGAGCACAAGGGAGATGGGGACATCATAATATGCACAATTGTCCATGCTGACCTCAATGGATTGGGATATGTGCATCCTGTTGATCTCAATATGGGGAAAACCTCCTCCTGGTACATCCTCAAAGTCCTCCTCATATCGGTCGAAGAGGTCTGTTGCATCTATGCCAACACTTATTGTCCCCTGAATGAAAACAGACTAATGATGAGTAAACCCTGAGTAAATCTAGATGAATTCTGCAGAGATTTTAAATAAAATTTAAGACCTGCACAAATAAAATGAATACAGGTCATCCATATAAAAAAAAACAATAGTGATGATTTAAGTTTGCATCACCCTGGTTCCCTCTACAAAAAAACAATAACATTTTTCTATTGGCTCCTGGATCATTGCCGAAAAAAAGCTCTGTGCCCAACAACAGTTTAAGATTCTTACATGCTTTGTTCATCATGATAATCTTCATAAGTGAACACAACTTTTATGATTTTGAAGCCTAAATGCTATTGGCAGAAGTAAAAAGCTAAATGTAGGCTACAATTGAACAACCTTTTTCAGTCATTTTTAAAACAAATATTTTCTTTGAAAGTTTGAGTCAGAATAGTTTGCATGATGTGATTATAAACACAATGAGGCTGTGAAAGTGGAATAGTATGTAGATGAGTTTACTGTTATTTTTAAAGACCTATGGGTGCCCTGAGTTTAATAAATAACAAAGAGCAAAGAAGTCAAATAAATATCAAGCAAGAAAGCCGTCCTCAAATATCTGTTCCTCAACAATCAAGCAAAGATTTGACTGATATTATCTGGCTTCAAATTTTAGAAGAAACAAACAAACTGGCAAATTGGATCTTTTAAATTACATCAGTTGGAGCACAACAAAACTGGAAGGTTCGGTTAAATAAAACTGTATTTTGGGAAATAAAAACCATCACTATCTCCCCCTGTCATTCTGGTCTGTACTGTCCACCTTAGGGTTTGTTCTCTGCTGGAGTCTCCTCTCGTCTCTCTCCTTCTGCAAACGTTCATATTCCTCCCTGATCTCTGCAGGGGTTCTCTTCCTCTCCACCACCTAAAGACATTGGGGATCAAGCAAGCAGATCATTAACATCACATGCATCACAGTAACACAAATTAGTACAAATATTTGTAATAAAAAAAAAAAAACTGTCAATTTGGAAAACAAAACTAACCTCCCAACCTTCCACCTCCAGGCCTTTCTTCCCAAATATGTCATATATGGCTCGAGATTGTGGGTCACTGAGGACTATGCAGAGGTCAAATAATGAAATTCAAATAAAAATGTCAATTAATAATTTCATTATTTTGACTACACTTGTAGTTTTATAAGTTTTACAAATTTTTACAAATATGACTCTATGTGTATTCAGTGGTTTAATTCTTTAAGTCACAACCATTTTATTTGAAGATTACATACTTTATTACAATTATTAACCCTCATGTTATTCTAAATATGGATGGCTTTGTGGTCACTATGAACTTTCATTGTATGTAAAAAATGTTTAACCCTGTAATGTCTGACAAATGAAGTAATAGTCAGATTTTTTTTTTTGAAGTTTATTTAAACTTTAGACAAAATCTAAAAAAAAGTTTTATGTTTAGTATCATAGTTGATGCATCACACTGTTATAGCTCACATTTGATATAGAAGAATATGGACCTGCATATAAGCAAAAATATGTAATTTAGTGCAGATGTTCTTATTTATATGTTCAAAAAGTAAGATCTCTCAATAAAATGTCTTATTAAGAGTATGTTAAATGCTTAATTTTATTATCAAATCTCTGTAGTTTTAATTGCGAGGGCAAAACATATAATGCAATGCATTACAAGGATGATTGAGACAAATACACGTTCGTCAAAAGCCTGATGTATAAAATTTCATACTTGCATTTTAGCATGATTTTTCTAATAAATTATGTATAGATAATCAAGTAAACATAAGTTGCTTCAGCCCAGTTAATGTTCATCTTGAATAAAAGTTATTCTTACATTTACTTTATATTTTTTTGTTTTTAAAGATTTCACAGCAATTGGACATTTAGGGGGCCATTCTTACAATTATACTAAAAGTAATTTTAAGTAAAAAGTATGAACTATTAATCAGATGGAAGAAGGTATGCAGTAAATTGTATACAACAGTTTTTTCAGCAAAGTTTTGAACACGTTGATCATAGTTTAGAGGCCTTAAAGTAACACTTTTCAACCTTCATAATATATTTCCAAGTCTCTTGTGATGGTACATCGACTTACAATAGGTTGAATGACACGTCTGCCATAGCCTGACGGGGTCTGTAGCGTTTTTAATCGTACTTTTAAACTTCGGGTTTGGGGTAGTAATTCGCGAACAAAGAGAACTACAAAACTCGACTGCTTTACGGCATATACGTCACTTCCACCACCATCCCCACTGCCTTAAATTCGCAGGGCTGTCAAGTGTCACGTATTGAGCGTGACAGTCACTCATTTCGGTCTTTTGTCACGCTCTCCCGCCACACATATTATTTCTCACACCGAAAAACTATTTGTAATATATTTAATATGCCGCAGCGCCCAAAACTCTGGCCGCGCCGCTCTCACTGTGGAACAGGCATGAATTCAAGCGTGTCTCCTCTGGTGTTGTTCATCTGGTGTCGTTAGCCAATCAGAAAATAGCACTATTGTATCTGGGTAACATTTAACGCAACAACCAATGACACCCCGTAGTCTGGGGTGTTTTTTTTGTCTGCCTGACTATGTTACGGAAGCTATCTTATCCTCTGTTTATCTTCATGAATCAGGTAATGATTATTTGTCTTGCCTCAAGCTATAATGCAAATCGATTTGTAAAATTTGCAGATTTATTTATGGTAGCTTGATATTATAATATTGACGATATATGGTTATTATCTACCACTCAAACATTGCATTGAAGTATCATATAGATTGAGTATAACGGTAACCAATAGACTAGGCTACTATAATGACACTGGCTTGTAAACGGGATCATCGCGATCATTTGTCGTTAGAAAAAAAATAAAACCCATGAAATTATATTCATATGACATGCTGAAATATATGCCACTGTACCTGGGATGAAGACATTTCACACGCGACGCAAACAGAACACCTGCATGTGACCTCCGCCTACAGTGTTCAGGGCTATCATGGTTGTCAACAAATGCACGATGACAGAGTTTACAACAGTAGTAGAGGACAATACTGTTTCCCAACTGTAGGGGGACCCCGAGAGCAAAAGTTACCTGGTGTTACTTTAAATATTAATTTATCAAATATGATACAATAGGCTTTATAGGGTTAATCTGTCCCTTTTGTGTTTAAAAAACAAAACTAGCAGCATACAATAAAATTACATGTGGGTGCGGAAAATAACGACGGAACTTCCATGTTTGGATGAACCTGTGAACTAAAAACTGTCATACTTATTAGTCCTGGGGACAGTTATAATAATTACCCTCATATGCCTGGTGTACATCTGTGAATAGTTGTTCTGCCTGCCTCTTTAGCTCGGGGTCTCTGTGCTTGTCAGGGTGGTATAGCATACACATTCGCCTGTACGACGCCTTCAACTCATCTTGAGTAGCCTGTGAATGTAAAATAGACAAAAAGTAGATGAAAGACAGACATATTGAAGGATGGGATATTATTAAGCAGCGTCAGCAGCTGATATTCAATATTGATAGGCCCCGGACAGATCAACTATTTGGATACCGATATGCAGCATAACAAAAATAATAATAATATAGGTTTGGAACAACCTGAGGGTGAGGAAATTATAACAGAATTTACATTTTTGGGTGAACTATCCCTTTAAATTCATTGGTTTGGCCACACCTTGGTAACAGGCTTTTGATTGGTTATGCTGCCCAGGTAAGACTGCGTGTTGCCGCGCTTTTGCTTTCAAACGCAAACGCAAACATTTCCGTTACATCCACAGAGTTTGGAGGGAGGCAATATTACAGGCAGCTCCTTGGGAATAGCAGTCGAGCACAAGAGCGAGCAGAAGTTATTATTAATTATTATTATGGTAGGTATAATAATAAGTAATTATACATTACAAGGTTTGACTTAGCCTATTTCTTAGTGGATTATTTATGAAGTGTGATGTTTTTAAGCGCTATTAGTAACGTTAAGTGAATGGGCTTTTCTGAGATAAGCTCAAGTCATGCGCCAAGCGCCATTTACATAAGTGGCACGTACAGTATGCGAAATATTAATAAACATCACCTTAATGGCTGACATAGCAATCTGACTGCTGACAGATGCTGCTAGAAAGGTGTCCAAGCATGAAACGTCAGATCAATGAGTAACGTTACAAGCCCTATGCAACCGGCATATTATAGTAGCAGCTATACGATGACAGCTGTATGAATATCCCTATATATGTCACCTATATAAGAGTCACTCCCCGCGTCATTGTGTGCAGAGCTTAACCACGGAGATGACTCTTAAAAATCCACTTCCTTACCTCTCTCCTGACATTGAGCAGAGAATAATAATCTTCGTTATCTACTTCCAATTCTATTTCCAAGGCAGCCGCCATGTTCCCAGTGTCCCAAACCCCCCTCCACCAAATCCTATTACGGTGAAGGCTTTTCTCATGAATATTAATTACGCAATGTTGACGTTCGAGCCTGTAGGTTGATCTGATTTGTTGAAAGACTGACGTTTGAAGGTTAGGGGGGTGTGAGCTGGAGAATACTGCTTTAGCCAAGACTTGACTCCTGAATACTAGTTATGTTGTGTGTAATGACGCTTTTAGGTCTAGGAGCTAGCAGAGCCATGCGAGGTAAAGGCAGTACTACGAAATGAATATTAATGAGCTAAGCCTTTGCCATAGTAAATCTGCCTATTCGCTTACGGCTGAAGCTCAGGATTCATTTGTTCTTCTGCCACCATGTGTTCTGGAGAAGAGTCCTTTAAAATTTAAATCTGCTATTAGACAGATATCAGGGTGAAAATTTCCAAACCTTTTATTTAGCTAATTAAGTAAAATAGTTGGATTAATGATATGGATACATCTTATTATTAGTATAATTAATAAATAAACATTTTATTATTTTTATTATTATTGATAAAAATATTATTAATAATAATAATAATAATAACGAATACATAGTTAGTTAGTTAGTTTACGTACACGATGTCCATAAACAATGCTAATCAGTTTTAGAGGAGTTTTTTATAATTTTATTTTAGGTCTGGTCATTTTAAATGATTGTGGCATGCGACAATATTTCTAATATATGTAATTTCTCAATATGGTAATAATATTGACTCCATAGATAATTATTTTAAAACAATTAGTAAAATGCTTAGGTTTTAGAAGGAGAAGGCTTTATGATGTCATCGTCCCAAAATTACCGCGATGTATCATTTTCTTAATTTTATGATTCTGTTGTTCAAATACATTGGCAGTAATCACTACATGCTGCGTTGTTGTGCGTAAACATTCTTGATTTGGCGTCAGTTGGGGAAACGGCAGACGGACTGTTTGTGGTCGATGAGTGGAGCTGTTCTTTCAGCACCATCTCCTTCAGCACCCACGAGTGGACAGCGCTCAAGAACTCACGAACAAGCTTGAGCATCCACGCACGAATTGACACATCCAGATGTGTTGTCCTTTTCTTTTCAGTGGTGTCACTGCTGACCTGCGATACAACAATAACCTTTTAGAGTAAAACCGTCATGGTCTCTATGCTCACATCCATGCCATTCTCGTTTCACAATCATCTTCAGCACGAGTGGCAGATTAACGACTCTAACATGGCTGTTAACATCTAATTATATGACACAGTGGGACATGTTATTAGCACTTAGACTGCTGGACACGTATCACGATTAGCAGTGTTATAAAATAGTTCTGTCACGCCGAACGTATATGGGTGTCTTTCAAGCATGTATTCATAAAAATTTATAGTAGACTTATATTCTACATTTCATATATATATATAGCCTATATATTTTACATTCCTAAGATTTCTCCCAAAATCAAATCCTTCCAAAAAAAAAAAAAAAAAACCATATTGGTCGCTGCATCAAAAGGTGTCTCCTAAATAATAATCAATTCACCAATGGCGTTGAGGGGATGGATAAAAGGGGGATATGGATTTCGCAAATTCATGAAGCATTACCGAAAGCACCATTGTCATTTATGGCACTTCGCGGCCAATAGCTAACGCGTCTTCACGCACGCGCCTCCCGCCTCTCGCCCCCTCCTCTAGACGCGTCCTCGCCGTGAACGCGCGTGGTACCCCCCCGGTCGCTAGGAGGAGGAGGAGGAGGAGGATGTGGCGCGCGGAGGGGAAATGGCTGCCGAAAACAAGCCGGAAGGTAAGAGAGAAATAACAAGATTATTATTTTTCATTTCGCAGTTTTATCAGCGTTAAGCTCCAGATGATGAAGATCGGGATAGGGATGCGCGACGGAGAAAGTCAATGACATTTTCGCTTAGCTTATGTTTGTCACGAAATGGCAAAAAAGCTGAAGCGCTGATGGGATTAGCCATCTCTGAGACGGCTATTAAAATATCGGGAACGGAGTTAGGTAATCACGGGTTACGTTCATTACGCGACTCCTTTCATCTCAAAGCACACAGAGGGTTTTCAAAGTCACACGCATCCAAGTCGAGCCGAGCCACAGCCTTCGTTAGATGAAGAGAAACATGTTTTTCTTATAGCCTAACTGAGACGCGCACATGAGCGCATCAGACGAAATGAACGCGTGAAATGACTCGTATGGTTTAGAGTGGGATTCCTCCACATCGCATCCACGTTCCCCGTGGGCTGACAAACAGGCGAGCTCCGTGAAGTCAAACGCAGTCAACTACTTCATTTTTCTTTCGCATTGAACAGGGCGACGCTTTTAACTCGAAAAGCCATAAATGCAGATTTATGGTGATCCTCTAAAACGTGATTGATTTCCTTCCACCCCCACCAGAACCCCCCTTTAGTGACTGAACCCTCCGACAGCTGCTCGATATGCTTCGGTCTTGTATGGAATATTTCCCCAGAACTGTGACTATTTGACCGCTGCTGTTTTGAAGCTGTCAGCAGTTATTTTCTTAGATAATAACACATTGAAACTGGATTGGAAAGGACACTGGGATAATTGAAGCGGAATTTTAATGAGGCAGCAAAATGAAAGGTACGTCTCTCCTCTTTCCTAAAGCGATGCTCGGCAACTAAAGTCAAGTTCATGTTTCCACTATTCGATAGAATTTGAATAGAGTGCAATTATGATTAGTTTTGATATAGTCGAACCTAAAGTTCACTTTTTTTTGCATTAACGGAGCGCGTGTTGTTTATCATTCTTCGATGATGTTGTTAATGTGGCCCTTACGTCTTAATGAAATTATTTCAGATTAAAATATATGCATTTAGTTTTATATAACGAATTTGAAGGAAGATGTAAATTATTCAGATCACCTTTAAGATTCACAAGACGCTCCCTAGCCTTCAAAATTCCTCATATTCTGTTTACTTTGATCCCTTTTGGAAAACGTAATTTTTTTTTCATTGGGGACAGATAAATGGTAAGACATTGGTTTGAATCTAAAGCATCTTTGGAAGAAAATGCTGATTGTTCAATAATGTTGGAAAACTAGCTCTGGAATAGCTTAAAATAACAACCACGAGTTTGTCAACATTGAATTATTTATTCAAATTTCTTTCCCCCAAATTAAATCAGTCAAGGAAGTTTTGCTTCATAACAGCCACATGGTGGTGCTATTGAGCTGTGCAATTCAGGTATCCCCCCCCCCCACCCCACTCAACCCCCCAACTTACACACATTGGAACTAAGAGTGATAACTAAGCTTGCCTATTAAAGAATTCCATCAAAGTGACGAAGTTGCCCTCAGTGATTTGGGTGAGCACGCAGAGTGCCTGTGTGGGACGGTAGCGCGCATGTGTGCTATTTCTCTAGTGAGCGCTGGAACGTATAGAATTATCTTCTAGAAAGGAAGTATTAATTGCACACTACTTCGGATCTATAGGCAATAGCACAGTTCTGTTTTTCCGTTTGTTGTTGGACATCTTCATTTTTACTATTGCTGAGAGATGACCTGGCCAGAAAAAGGTATTACCTTTCTTTATGTTTCATAGTGCACATTTATCTATGTAAGTCCAGTCAGGTAAAGCTTTGCTCTCGCTCTACTTCTCAAAATGAAAAATGTGTCATAATGTAATGTAAGTTTGGGGACAGAAAGATTGTAGGCTATTTTTACCCATTTGAGCTGCCACAGAACAGGAGAAAACATTGCCTCTTTTGACCTATACGGCCTAAAACTGTGTCACGCATTTGTATCTGACAGTCTTTGCTCTTGCCAGCTCCCTGGATCAGTTCTATTCCTTTTCCTCCGCACAGGAAGCATATTCTCCAGTGGTTCTTGCCAACATGATGATGGCAGCTTACATTCAAGGATGTGCTCCTCTCACTACCCCCATCAGCTTTTAGATGTTTTCAAAGTCGTATTCTGGAATATTTCAATGGCTAGAGAGTGCATGAGAGTCTCTCTCTCCATCCATTCAGTCAGTTGGCTCTGTTTTATTTTGCTCTCTCACATACGTGCCTCCACTAACCTGTATTGTGCGGACAACTGCAGGCTTTGTAAGCTCAATTGTACATATTTGATTGCTCATCAAATCTCAATTTCTCTAATTTATCAGAGAAGTGAAATTTCACAGTGTGGTTTTGCTTGAAATTAAGCTCCTGGGTGTTTTTGATCTGTTTGGCGATGCAAACAGCAGCACTCTTATAAAAGAAAATACAACTGATACTACTGGCTCTTCCAAACAAATTGGATTGTGTAGAATTTATCTAGCCTCTCTGAAGTTTTGCCTGGCTAAGTGAACATTTTAAGCCATGCATATAGTAAGCTGTGTCTCCCACTTTTACTCTTTCTATCTGAAGAAGTTATTTTGACTTGATAGACCTTTTCTAAATGATTGATTGTATGGATTGATTAGCCAACTGGAAGGAGAGGGCACAGTTTACCAGTGATTCAGGTACTAAATCCTTAACCATCACTGTTAAAGAGTCAATATGAACATGATGTTTACCAATGTTTAGGTGACAACTGGGGGAAATTAAAGTGCTAGTTTAGCTCTTCAGATTTCAGTTTCAGTAATTTGCATGCTTTTTATGGCTTGCTTTATGTGTTTCTCACAGCTTCTCTATACGCGCCACAACAGCTGGAAGCTGTCTACATTGGACGCAACAAAGCGACCATTGCAAATCCATTTGTTCTTCCTATGTGAAGTATTGGGAGTGTTTGGAGTATGTCATAAATAGAACAAGGCATTAGTTTACTGTCAGGGATTTGTGTTGCGTTGGCGCCGCACCCAGTGTAGACACGGTGTTACAGCATCAGACTTTGCTGCTCTTTACTGAAAGGGATATGTCAGCCAAATGAAAGTGATTTACTCATCCTCATGGTGTATGACTTTAATATTGTATTACTTTCTTTTTGGAACATAAAAAAAAGATACTATGAGAAATTTCTCAGTGTTCTCAGTTCAAAACTATTTGGTTACCAACATTCTTCAATGTTGATAATCACAAAATAAAGTCATACAAGTTTGGAATGAGATGAGGGTGGGCAAGGGATGACAATTTACATTTTTGTGTGAACTATCTCTTTAAGAAGCAGCTGGTTTCTTTTTCTAATTCAATGCTAATGTTGTATATCTATGCTCAGAAGTAGCCTTTTTCCTGCCAACTGCATTTAAGAATCCAGTAAGCTACAGAAATTAGTAGAACCTCATCATGTGGTATGATTCAACATGCAGATTTAGCTCCTCGCCAGCCTAGTTGATTGCACACCTACATACACATCTTGTATGCAATACTTGGATGCTGGAGAAGCTCCTTTTGACTCACAAATGCAAGTGTGATGGTAGCGATTTAAACCTGAAATTACCTCTTGACCTCTAAAGTGCATGTTCCAGTCAGTTGTAGAAGGGCAAAAAATTTATCGCAATGTCACAATTATAATGCGCTGTGGTTACTTAGAAGGCGAGAGTAAAAGCAATGAATGACCTCTGCATGAATAGGAAGTAGAGGGCTTTGTATTTTTGTACCCACAGACCTTCTTCCCTCACTGTTCCCTCCTCCACTGTGTCCCCTGTAGGACTGAAGAAAATACGTAATCCGGATCGAATGTACAGAACCGCCGTCGGTTACACCGGCCACGTTCCTCCTAAGAGTGTCAGCGATGACACAGACAACAACAGTAAGAGAGCTGGCTTCCTTTTCCACTGCATCCCTCAAAACATGACAACATTATGAAATGCTGTTCATCTTCTCTGCCCATTCGTTTACATACTGTATAACTTCATTCTCGCTGCTGGTATAGTTCTTCAACAGAGTTTTTATAGTATTACCAGAGCCCAAACCAGAGAAAGATCAAATTAATACAAGACTTCAGAGTCTCTAGAGCTTTTGATCGAAAACCTTGCTTTCAGCACAATAACGGTTGTTTTCCTGGTGTGTTTACCAGGTTCAAGAGCTTAGCAAATTCTATCAAAGCAATTTGTAATAAGCCAACGTTAAGCTACTAGGTGACTTTTAGTGCAGGGTGTCGGGAGGGAGAGACCGTTCTTGGTAGATCAGCTTAAAAAAGGCCAGCGTCTCATTTTCATTCAGCTCCATTACAGATGATGTTTATTCATGCATGGCAATGCTGCTCCAGAACGAGCAGCATATTTTTGGAAGCAGCAGCTCGTTGTCATGGCTAATCAACGCAGAGCGCAGGCGTCGGCTTGCGTGGGTGTGGATGAGGGTGTGTTCTTGTTGTGCCTCTTTCTCTCCAGCCGTTCTCAGGGATTTCACTGAGTGATCGAGGATGTTTCGAAGAGACACTCTCTTAATGAAGACACTCCGACATGGACACTAAGTGGCAGGAGTTCTGCTGCCCAGTTGTTGAAGGCTAACAGTGCAATTAGCAGCTGGAGGGATACACATCTCAGCCGTCTCTGGCCATGCCGGCTCTCGTGGTTTAACAACAGCATTAACTCTTTGCAGACATGTTGGCAATCCATTGATTAGCCTACATGTTGATTTTTAAATGAAATGGGCTGTCGGTTCTTATAACGCAGTAGACGTTGCTTGTGAGCCTCGAATCCCTGGACGTTTCGGACTGTGATGATAAAAGGAGATCCGTTTCAGGCGGCCCCCTTCATGGACCCCATTTTAGCCTGATTCTTTTGCTTTGTTGAGCCAAGAAAAGCTTTGGGAGCCAACTGGGACAGAACCAGAATGTCGAAGTGAGCTAATTGGGAGGAATCCTGGTCTGCCGTTTCTCTCCTTCCCCCTCTCCTCTTCCCTAGTGTCCAGCATAGCCTTTTTTACTCCACCAGTGGAAATCCCCAGATGAACCACTCCCACTTATTAAGGCAGCCACAATGCACATCATCAAGTCTCTTTAGAATATGTTTAGATGTGCAGCTTTTTTTACTTTTAGACCTCAACTCATACCCAGTATTTTGCTAAGACATGAATTTGCAGACTTTTTTCTGTGCTATTGTATATTGTCTTGGACAAGAGTCAATAGATAAGAAGCAGTTAGCCTCTAGAGACCAAGAGAAATTCATCCCTTGACTTCAATGGAAGGATGACAGCGCGTTCATTTGCTTTCTTGTCGCAAACGCAGTATCCCATATCTTCAGTGTTTTATCAGCCAGGCTTTATTTTCAAAAAACACCCTAGCAATTAAGAGAGAAGTTGCTGCCGTACAGATCTTTTAAATTGGCTAAGATAAAATTTAATTGAGATCCTGCAAATAATGAGAGGTTTTGTTCGTGTTGCAGAGATGTAAACAGTTGACTGAGCTGCTCTACCAGGGAAGAGAGCAGAGAGAGATGCTGGTCTCCTGGGACACCCAGACACGAAAGTCAGGTTATCACAGAATCGGCCTCCTGTCTTGGAGGAGTTTGAACTCTTCGCTTGCATAACGTCTACCGTTATCAAAACAGTTGGCGGTAATTGTTCCAAGCGCTAGCGTGTCGGGCGTCCGGTGATGCTTCACTTGGCGCAGGCTTATGTCACTCTTCATAACAATCATGCCTTATCTGTGCGTGCCAGCGTACATTCGGTTTACTCGTCTCAGGGAGCAAGTCATGACTGAGCCAATGCAGCATAGCTTCCTTTTAGGTCCAGCAGGTTTAAATGAAGCTGACCTTGTTGTTTTGGAGACCTTTGAAAAAATCACACCTAAAGTGAAAGGATATTTTTTAGCAATCCTATCTCTCACTTTCAATGTGTTTTTGGCTTCGGTGCTCAAACTGTGTAAATGGCTTTTGTGTACCATGCTGTTATTAACACCGAAATGAGGTTATCGTGAGTCATCTAAAGTCTCAGACATTCAGTACATGATTTAAACAAGGATCTATTGAAGAGCATGATGATGATAATATGCAATTTTTGCTACAGAGAGAGAGAGAGAGAGAGAGAGAGAGAGAGAGAGAGAGAGAGAGAGAGAGAGAGAGAGAGAGCTCGGGTAGGGCAGAAACCAGGACCAAATTGTTAGCCAGAACTCTAAAGTGCATTTTGTATGCATAGCTCAACTCTTTATCCATTTGTATTCATACACTCATTTGCATGATTGAGTCCATGTGTATTTGAGCATTCTCATATCCTCTGTCTTGTTTATGTCTCTGAATGCCTTTGGTAGTCAGTGTTGCATGAATTTGCATGTTGGTTTTATGCGTCCAGGTGTAAGACAATGGTTCAAGCTGGTGTTTGCCTATTTGTGTGCTGTTTATAGAACCTGCTTCTGTTTTATAATTCATGTCAGAAGCATATGTTTTGTTATCACTTCATTTATCTTATGCCTATTGTCTATATACATATACACATGTGTTTTAAACAAAGAAAAATGTATTGTTGAAACCTATTTTATCCCTTTCTTGTGCACAGTCAATGCCTTTATATAGATATCAATATTATACCGATTAGGCTTTTGAAAGAAACATTAAATCAATATCAGTTAGTTCTATAAGGTTCCATGTAGCATTATTCTTATATTTAACGCCAGATTCACAAAACATTCTTGAAAATATAATTCAAAAGAATTGTATTATTTTCTTGGTTTTTATCTTAAAAACATTCTCTTCAGGAATACAAAATATTGACTAGGAAATTCTCAAATTCTTGAAAAATATGATCTTATGTCCTTAAGTGCTTATGATCTTAACTTCCTATTGTTTTTCCTTAAGAATTTTAGTGCTAAGGGCTTCTTTACCCTTGGACTTTTACCAGAGAAATGTATGAACAAACAAAAACTGACAAGTGTGAGTAAATGTACAGTAACTTTCCAAACTCCATCAAAACACAGCTCCCACGCAAGGAGATGAAAGTGACATTAATTTAGATTTGAATGTGTTAAAACCACAGAGAGCTTTGCATTTTTATAGTCTCCTCTCTATAAACAATCTTCATTAGCCAAATGGCAGATAGCTATCTGGCCAATGATCTATTGAATGGCGCAGATGTGGTCGCTGATGGTGATGAAGGCCCGGAGCCAGTGAAGGAGCTGTAGTATTAAGCAGAACAATAGAGCAATCACTGCTTTGATTGGTATTGATCTTGGAGGGATGAGTGAAATTGAAACTGACCAATTGGACCTAGATCCCATTTGAATCAGAAAAGGTGGTAAAACAGCGTGCCAAATGATGTCATGGCTCTGGCCGGACACAAGCTTCCTTTAATGGCTTTAGGACGGCACATTATTCTCTGTTAAGAGGAAATGTGAATCATTGTCAGGCCATTTCCCTGTGGGAAAAAAAATAGATTTATCATCCTCCCTTTCATTCTTTTATCCTCATCTTTCCTTCTTTATGTCCACTCTGTCTCTATAGTTTTTATGATGAGGATCATGATCACACAATCATCCTGTCAAAATGCTTTATCTGAGCATGATTAGTTGTGATAAAGCCTGGCATAGAGTGGGGTCCAGAGTTGATCAGAATTCAGGCAACCTCATTTTTGGTGCTAGTGAAACACAAATCTCAGAGAGGAAAAAAAGAAAATGTGAGGAGAAAAAAGGTATCCTATCATTGGACAAGAGGACACTATCGATTTGAGATCTGTTTTTGTCAGCCCTCTTTATCCTATCCTAAAACAAGCTTTGCTCTTTTCTCTGAAGTGATGCTTGCTCAAGCTGCCATGACAGATACAGTAAAACAGCTCTTCAATGTCAAGCCTTTTAAAGATGAGCCGTTAAACCCCAGATTAGCACCAAGATTCACATGTTTTCCCGGCTCAAAGGGTTTTGAGGATGAGGACCAGCGCTGGAGGTCACGGCAGCACTCCTTCTCGACTTTTCCTCAGATTTGTTGAAGAATCTCTCCACACCTCCTGCTTTAAAGTGTTCACACTTCAGACTCTCTCTGGACGAGGTCTGGCTCCGAGCTCCATGACCTTGAGTCGCTTTAGTAGATACTAAATCAATTTGACTGACATCGTCCACCCCTTCAAGTCATAGCTAATTCAATAGAAATTTTATTACATACAGAAAAAGATCTCGCCTCTCATACACACAGCAGAATGTGGTGTTTTTTTCTGCTGGTGGATTTATAAACTGTAGTTGATCTGAGGTTTATGTAGCCCAAAGCGGTCAAAGGCAGTTTTGAGGAATGCTTTTGGTTAGGGCTGGGTGATAGGCCTACACATTATACAATTAAAGAATATCATGAATATTGTGGTAATGTTAAATGTTATGTTTATAAAGTCAGAAAGACAATTTCATTCCCTTTTTTCCCCCAGCGAGCTTGTGGATGTTTTTACACGTTTGCAAATCCATTTTATATTTTTATTTTTAAGTAAATATTTTAAATGTTCCATTTGTGTTCATTTAGTAAAAACAATAAGTGGTTACTGTGTTTAAATTATTATTTTTTAAACCGTTAAGCGGTAAAAAACTTTGTAACAATCCACTTGTTAAGTATGATGTCACTCGTCGCCTCTTCAAGGTCCAAACGCTCTATCAGATGCCAAAAGCAAACAAACGGTGCTAATATACACTCAGAATGTGATGTAATACTTCCATAAAATCATGATCCTCTCCTTTATCTCCATACTGAAATCCCAGATGGCAGAACAGTGATTCATCTTTTATAAATCGTTAAAATATTGGTTTCCGGGATGCCGTGAGCACTTAAACACCGTAACAGTTTTGTAGTGCACCGTAAGTTTTTAAAAGCTTAGCTTAAATGTGTAATATGAATAAATAGTGCTCATAAACAGCTACTGAGATAGTATTATTCAACCAAACAAGAAGAGGCTTGAAACCGGAAACAATATTTTACGTAACAAGCTGAAATCTGTTTTACCCTTCCAGTCTTTTCATGGGAGGAAAAACAAAATGCAAATGCAAAAATATTGAATATCATCAAAATTTTGAAAAATATTGAGATATATCAATGTTTAGATGCATTGCCCAGCCCTACTTTGGGTCGGTAAAATTCCCTCCCATGCAGTTGCTCATGCAGAGCAAATGCCCCCAGATAAAAATCCATAATTCATCATCAACTTAATAATTAAATTAGATGCATATGATCTCTTTGCGATCTGTGAATGTGTCCATGTTGTTTCTTATGTTATGGTCTTCCTATTTGTGTTTTTCTTGACCAGACAGGGATAACACTGTGGGTGTGACTCTCCAATGTCTGAATATTCACCTTTCGTTCCATGGAAATTAGCATATAGATAACTATACCACTGATTTTCATGCAGTGCACAATTCCCTGGAGAGAGGCACGGAGGAGGCTTGTAGTATAGAGGTTGGAATGCCAGCTTGGTAAAAGACCATGTCAACCCGCTGCGTTCTCCTTTCGTATGCTGTCTTTCATATCAAAGCCTTTTCTACTTTGACTTGAAAGTCATAAGACCTCCCTCTTTCCTAGCCTGCCTTCAACTCATGTGGTTAATAAAGCAGTTGAGGGAAGACCACTTGAAAAGTTTACTAGCACCATTGATGAATTAACATGCAGTCCCATCCTTCTCCCTGTCTGCTTGGAACTACTGTGCAATGAGCCCTTATTTCTGTCACATTAATTTTGTTTGAAAAAAAAGGAGAAAAAAGCTCAAATTTCCCTAGACACCTCTTAATATCTGTACTGGGAACTGTAAATGTTGCTTTTCCCAGCATTTTTCAGTCTTTATTATACAACGTTTTATAATTAACTGACACCTCATCTCACTGGAGGATTTGAGTTTTTCTTTTCGTTTTATTATGTGTACGCCATTTTTTTTTATAAGCTAAAAAAATTAATCAGTTGATGAGTAGAATCTATATAGTGCTGTTTTGCAATTTGCATTTTTTTATTATAATCTAAAGTTTCATTTGAGATGCGAACGGGTATGAGATTTGATTTTCTGGAACATTTCTCACGAGACAGATTGCGGTCCTTGGTGAAACATCTCTGTAATATGACAGATGGGCCAAAATCGATCCATTAACAGAGGCGAAGCGAAAGTGACGTAATTGATCTCCGTAACATTTACTCCTTTAGGTTTTTGTTGACTTTGCAGACGTCCTCTATGCCCCTATCTGTTCTACAGAAACATCTTTAGATTTACTTGACCTCCATTTGAGTCCATTCGAGAAAACGTTTTTTCTTGAATCTGTACTTATATCAGGATAGTTTAATGCATTTCCTCCAAAGCCCACATTCTCCAAAATGGGATCAAAAAGTCACGGCAGACACTACAGCGACCCTTGTGCAGGCTTGTGTCTGCCGTATGATGAGGTAGAGAGAAAATCAAATCTGTAAATGTCACCCTCTCCTTATTCAGACAGGCTCCAAATTTGCCTTCTGAAGCAGATTTGCCGCTCTCAGAGCATTTGTCATTGCACCATTCTTAATTTGAAGAGTTTCTAAAGGAGCGTTGGAAGCGTACACCCCGCCACGATCTGAGACAAAACAGCTTACGGCAGGTGAAATGGCGTTTCATGGAAAAAACAGTCTACAAATAAACAAATGCAAACAGAAAATGTCCGTCAGTGCTGACAATTTAATGGAAAAAGAGACGGCTTTCATTAAAAAGTGACATTGGGCTGATGAGGTGTGGAAAGTTTTTGTGTCCATTCTTGTCTTTTACACTTTGCAGTGGCGAAGCTCCATCTGTTTCGAGACCGACCCATGTACTTGCACACTATAGATGCTTACAGAGTCATTAAAGAACGCAGATATGCGGTAATCCTCAGAGGGAACATACAGGAGGATGGACCTTCGTTGTGCTTGTCTTGGGTGAACAGAAATGTGGCTCTGCGGATTTAGAAGTACAAGTACTCATTCTGCACAGCTAGCCTGTTTTGCCATTTAGATCCGTCCGCTCAATTAAAACGCATTAATTATGAATGTTTGCGAGAAATGTCAAAACATTTCAACAGACACCTTTGCAGATGATTGTTCATTATAAACCCTGTTTATCGGTTTTCCTCTTCAGGATTGTATTGTACCTAAGGGATTAAAAACTGAGAGGCCCACACACAGTGGTTGTGTTAATCAAAATTCTGAACAATTGTAAAATTTATTAAATTGAATAAAAAAATGAAGACACTGCTCCATCACCTGTTCTTGTGATATCAATGTCACTATAAAGACACATAAAAAGCATTGTGGTAATGAGTAAAACATTTTGCTTTACAGAATTTACAATACATGAATAATTATTATTCAAATAATTGCAAACCTACAATTTGGCAAGTTTTTAACATTTTATTTTTTTAACAATATGCAACTTTCTATGTAAGGTTGTAGGGGTGTAACGATACACAAAACTGACGGTTCGGTTCTTCCCACGGTTTTGACATCTCGGTTCGGTTCGGTGGGATGGGGTTTAGAAAGCTATAATTGCTTTTTTTGTTCATTTTTAAACGGTGGTTTAATGAAAAATTGTCTTTTGTCTTTAAATTAATTCAATTACAATTAAACGTTTCGCAAGGATTAAAAAGAAAAAAGATCTGCTAATGCTGTAAACTATATAAGGAGCCCGCACATTACTATAACATTAAAGGTTAACAACAGAGCCTAGACTTTTAGCCTAAATTCAGATGCTATTTATTTTTTAGATATAATAATCAACACCCAACACATTGTATGAAAACATGTAAACTGAACATAAGGCAGTTTTTGCATTAACTTTAGTGTTTTTACTCTAATTCGTTATTGAGATATAATAATTTACACAGTTGCTGTCATTTTCATGAAAGATATTTTAAACATAAATTAAATAATTAAGATATCTTTAAGAGGTTAAGTAAAATATAGGCTAATATAGTGCATTTATTTAGTGCAACAGTTCATTTGGATGACTTGCCTGCTGAGGTAAATGTAATGCTCTGTGAAAAACGAAGCTTTTTTATTGACGTCTTTCTGCTGCTGAAACCCTGATTGAGCGATTACACAAGTTGTGATGCTTTTCAGAAAGCATACTGTTTCTTTCAACATACCTTCAGGTGTCCATTCATGTTTATTCTGTAACTGAGGAATAGATGATCGCGTTTACTCGCGCTCCGTGCTGCCGCTTGAAATGAGGAGCTATTACAGCGATCTGTCACGCCACATCAAAGAGCGCCAAAACGGCATTTATTGTTTGGATTTCGTGATCAAATAGACAGAATTTGAAAGATTACACCTTGCTTATTATCGAAAGTAACAAAACAAAACACGGAGTTTGCTATTATATGGTGTTAATGGTGGTTAGGCTACAAAACTGAATTCGTTGTGTACACATAAGACATGAGGTCTGCTGGGCCGGGGTATAGCAGGGGGCGGGGCGTGTTCGGTACGCCATGAGAGAATCGCGATTTGTATCGTGGGATCTGTATCGCGTTTTTTCGGTTCGGTTTGAATATCGTTACACCCCTAGAAAGTTGAGTGTGTGCAGTAGTACCAGAGGTTTGTGAGGAACTTTAAAACCTTTGTTCTTCTTTTAATTCCTGATGCCTTTTAATATGATTTTGGGTGTGTTCACTCTTGGCATGTTTGGTTGGAATAAAACGAACCCTTGTGCGATTGCTCTGTTAGCGCGGTTCATTTGAATAAGTGTGAATGCTGGCATCCGAACCCTTGTGCACATTAAAGCATGAAAAGATGAGTCTCTGTCCGCTTCCAAGTGAACTCTGGTGCGGTTCGAGTAAAATATGAATACAACTCGGACCAAAGACATAGTTGCTATGTTGCCCATCACAGTTCAGTACAGACATCAGAACCGCGTCTCCACGCACCAGATCTTCGTTTGTGTGTGTGACGGAGGGATTCCTGCTGCTGTTTTGACTCCTTTAAACATTTTATAAGCTCTTCAGGAGTTCTCAGCTGGTCACAATAACCTACCATGATATAGGCTATTCACATACAACGAGCGCATTAAGCCCAGAACACAGCATTGTTTTTAAGTTCCATCGCGGAATATAAGTAACAAAAGCCGACCAATCAGGTTGCGAACATATCCCTATATGTCTTTAGGTTTCGGTATCTTTAGGTTTGGTGTTAAAATGCCAATGTGAACGCTAAGCGGGCCAGGAATAAATGTTTTTTTATTTTGGTCTGGAGTCCAGACTCTGGACCAAATGAACCAAGTGACATTTAGGGATATGTTCACAAGCTGATTGGTCGGCTTTTGTTACGTATATTTCGCGATGGAACTTGAAAACAATGCTGTGTGCTGGGCTAAATGTGCTCGTTGTATGTGCTTAGCTTATATGATATTTTTCATTCTTCATGTTTTTTGTCTGTCTAAATATTGGAAAGCTTGGTTTTGGATGGCCCGATTGGCCCTATAGTTTATCCATGGCCGATGCTCACCAACCTTTTATCACCGAATAGTATGCTTCGGCTCATTTCTCATGTAAACACTCTCATTGAAAATAAAGCTGCTTTTCAGACACTGCCTTTAGGGCTTTTCTGTCACCATCAGTGTTGTTGTTCTTATTGGGGTCACTTAAAGTCACATGTGGGATCTGTACAAACATGCTGCTTATTGACAGTATGAGATCCCATAGTGCCTTTGCGCAGAAGTCACATTCATCACTTATTTCAACATAGATCGTTCCGTATTCAGTGACCTCCAATGCCTCCCGTCAAAGAGTTCAGTCTATCTGTCACTTTCTTGACCTAACTCACGACTGCTGACATGGAGTTTCTGAAAAATTTAAAAGAGCTCTTTATGGTGAGATGATAAAGAGTTAATTTATGCCATACCTTTGTATCTTCGGTTTAGACGGGACTCTGATGCTTGACATTACTTTGAAGGGCAGGTTTGATGGGTGTTTTTCAAAGATTTCCTCAGATCAAGAGTCGGACATCAGTTAGACAAGGGCCACATGTGGGTGCGACGCCTTGGCATTTGGGCTGAATGTTGATTGGTGTTCGTGTCGAACGTGAATGTGTTTTTGTATGTCAGTAGAATTTGAAACAAGAGCGATTCATCTTAATACATTCATAATTAATTATAGTGGGCGCGCATGCCTGTGTGCACCTATAATTGTGTACATGAGAAGGGGCAAATAGTCTATTCTGTTCTATCTTTCTCTACCACCTACATCCACATGTTTATATCTGAGTGAGTATTAGCAGCGTGTGCGTAGCCTTGTTTTGTTTTTCCTTTTCTTTGTTGTTAAGCTTTTTTCCCTCAGCTCTGCGTCTCATTGGCTACTCTTGGGAGACGGTCGTGAAAGAGAGAGAGAGGCAAACGCTTAAGGCAGCGCTTGGCAGACGGCGACTGACTCTGTGATTAAAATTTGCCTCTAAAGCCACAGTCGTCAGAGTCAGCGTAATTTAAAAGCCCCTTACTTTGATGCAGAACAATGAGACTAAATTGCAGTCCTCAGAATCGCTCACTTGTTCTGCCAAAGCATGCACTGAGATAAATGAAGAGACGAGAAATGACAAATAGGAATAGGAAGGGATATATGTTCTAGTCTTAATTACCATGTAAATAAGTTGCTCAACGCTTTGTTCTTTTATAATTCATCCCGGTCCAGTTACTTGGAATGAAAGAGAGAAAAACTTTTCAAGAGAGCCGGCTCATTTATTCATTGTCTTATGAGAATGTACTGTGTGTTTTTATTTTAAATCTTTGCTTTAGTTGGAGCATAACAGCCACAGATCTCCCAATTTTAAATGTGAAATGGTCATTAGATCCCAACGGGATCTTTTTAAACTTAATAGTTTATCTTAGACACCAGTGAGATTGAATGGAGTGCAAATGGTGACTTTAAGTCTCTTGCTTCTCAGGTTTTTCTTTTGAGTAAAATGTCCTAGTAATCACATTGTATATACCTCTACATTCTTATTGAATTCAACAGTTGCCTAATTTTAGGAAATGTAGGCAAAACATCTACATCAGTGGCATGCAGTGGTGAGTCCTCACAGTTTTTTTTGTGTTTTTTTTTGTAAATTCATGTCCCAGTTACACTTAATGTTGTACACTTAATGTTGGTTAAATAAATATTACATTACATAAAGTAAGAAACTAAATACAATTCTATTACACAAATCTATCCATATACAAATCTTATTTTTACATTTACAATCTTATTAATGTTATATTTATTAAAACCAAGTATAAATCTCATCAAATTAAGAAGCGATGATATCTGTGGGTGAGTTGTTTACTTACTTTTTTAATTAGTCTCACCATTAACGCCATCATTTTGTTCATTTAGACTGATTCACGAACGCAGAAGACGCACAGACAATTATATTTTCTCATCGAGTTTTTTGAGGAGGCACTGCCTTCCTTGCCTCATCGGAGGAAACGCCCCTGATCTACTCCAAACGTAAAAGTTAGAATTCATGAAAATCGCCTGAGCCAGAAAAAAGCAATTCTTCTTGAATATCACAGACTAAGCCCGGAAACATACTTTATTCAAGTACACAGTATGCAGATAGACAAATTCAGACAATTCAGGTTAGCATGCTGTAAACATTACAATAAGGCCCTGTCCACACGGAGACGCGTTTAGCTGTATACGTACAAATTTTTTATCGGATCGGCGTTTCGTCCAGACGGATCCGGCGTTTTGGGAGACTGAAACCGCTATTTTTTGAAACCAGGTCTCAGGGTGGATAAATTTGAAAATGGCAGCCTATTGCGTCTTCGTGTCTACGACCAATCCGTATATTTTGTGAAACGATGATGTCATCACCCCACGTGTCGACTAGTCAGAAGCGCTAAATCAGTAACAACAACTGCGACTACTTGCTTGAGTTCATGCTTCAGAAGCTACTGAGCCTCTTTTATTTATTTATTTATTATTTATGCCTACTTTCATGTATTTTTATTTTATTTATTTATTTTACATCTTTATTTGTTTATATTTCTTTCTTATGCTATGATGTTTGTAGGCTATTTTGTCTGATTAAGACATTTCGTATTTTGTAGGGATGGGCATTTCAAGTAAAAATAATATTCGACGATCGCTGGGAATTATTTGATTAGCCTATTATTCAAAAAACACACCTCTGCCCCCTCATGCTCACCGGTAACACGGCGTTCGCTCCAACATTAAATTTCTCTGTACTGTAGGCCTACATGTTGTAGCCATTAAAGAAAAGTTAGTTTCATATTTATGTTTAAATAATATGTTATTTTTTCCATTTCATATATGTTGATTATATGAAAAGTGAACAGCGTGAGTAGCCTAATCATAAGATGCGCAATATCGAGACACATCATTTTGACCACTTCATTAAGTTTTGTTTCATATAAAGCCTTTCTTTAAAGTGAATTTCGTGTTTGTATCTTAATTTTAATCAATGTTTCATCAACCAATTGCCTGGATTTAATAAATAAGAGGCAAATATAGCAGACAATAGCCTATAATCAGGACATGGAGGCGCCGACGCGATATAACTTGCATTGCACGTGAACTGGAGCTTGTCTCATAAATGAACAGAAACTCAGAAATATATTTAAGCTTGAAATGTCTACTTTTAAACAAAACAATTCAAAACGAAAAGAAACAGACAACTCTCTTATAATCCGTATGAAGTGTGCATTTATCTCTATTTTCTCTAATAAACCTTCTTTATTATAAGAAGGTTTATGCGCAAGTCTTCTTCTCTGTTTTTAGTGTATCTGTGTCAGAAATACAGTGCCTCATACTGGTCTGGCATGTATACTACATTGGTTTCAGTCGGTTTCAGTGGTTTCGTGTGTACGCAGATATTTCTTGAGACGGCGCCGTGTTTACGGAATTTTTTTTTAGAACCAGGAAAAAAAAAATCGGATAGGGAAAGTTCTGCCTTCGTGTGGACGTGGCCTAAGATTCTCATCATATTGTCATTGTAGAAAAGTCACTGTAAATGCAGAGATTTATGCTTTAGTGCCCCTTGTGGCAACTCAAAGAATGCAATGCATACTTGAATTGCAGTATATGTGACATTTCGGAATGCAATATGAAATTGGGCTATAAGTAGTGCTAATTTTGTCAGCTATTTTTATTTAGTCTTAGTTCTGTGTCAAATGTATTTTTTAGATTTTAACATATTTAGTCAACCTTGTCCGGTTTTTGTTTAGTCAAGTTTAAGTCGACTAAATGTCTGAGCATTTTAGTCTAGTTTTAGTCCATGTAAACTTAGCCACATTTTCATCATTCTGCATGTTTAAACTGAAAATAATAAATTTTTTGCTCAAAATTATTATCACAACGATTGTTGTCATTTGAGAAATGTATTTTTACATTTCATCAGAATTATTGGACTTTCACCTATAAGCACAAATCAAGAGAATGTCAACCCATACGGTTTATTTTACCACATCTAGTTTCCTGATTTATTATAGGCTATTTATCATATTGACCTAGTAAAACAAGAAATTAATTTTTTTTGAAATTTCTAGTCCAAGCAATAATCCAAAAATTCCAATTTATTTGAATGTTTTTTCTATTAAAACAACACCTGTGTTTGCCTGTGTTTTCAAATCATCCGCACTTTTTGCACAGTGTAGAGAGAGCATTAACACATGGTTGCCAGATTGCAAAGATGAAGTAAAACACCGGGCAGAAAACGTGTTCTTTAAATAGATAAACTCTGATTGGGGGATTTAAATTCTTGAAATCTGGCAACCGGTCAAGTTTTTATTTTTTAACTACATTTTAGTCTCGTCTTTTTCGTCAACGATATTGCATGTTGATATAGTCACAGCCATTGTTTAATGACGTAGGTGTCGTCTCGTGATTAGTCTCGTCTTAGTCATGGAAAAAATTGAACATTTTTCTACATAGATTTCGTGTACGAAATTAACACTGCTATATCCATGCTTGCATATAGTTTGTGGTGAAAGCACTTTGGTGTTTTCTAAAGGGAATTAAATTATCTATGCGGGTCTGAGTTCATGCACAGGTAAAGCAAAACCAATGTGCATTGGTTCTGGTGTAAGACTATGAACAGGGGAGTGATCTAACCCTCTTCATGTGTCTCTTTCCCTCTGGCTATCTGTTTGTCCTTAATGCCGGAGTGGGAGTGGTTGCTAAGCAGTGTCTCTATGGACACACGGGCTTCATCTCACTCAGATCTGCAGCGTCTCTTTCACTTCTCTCTCGTCTTTTACCGAGGACACACTCCACAAATCTCAGTCAGTCTCTCATTCTCCTTTTCTTTCAGTCTATCACATTTTTTTATATTCATAAGAAGGCTCAGCACGCAATATGGAACTACTTTCTCCCACAGGGCTAAACATTGAGTTCCTTAAGAAGCCTGAGCCCTTGATGCAAACGGTTATCAATAACCTTGAAATGCTTTTGCTCTGTTGCCCAATTTTGTTGTTATGTATTTTTGCAGGCACTCTGGCATGATAAGGGAGAGAAAGAGAGAGATAGAGAGAGAGAGAGAGAGAGAGAGAGAGAAAGAGAGAGAGAGAGAGAGAGAAAGAGAGAGAGAGTGATAGAGAGAGAGAGATAGAGAGAGAGAAAGAGAGAGAGAGAGAGAGAGAGAGAGAGAGAGAGAGAGAGAGAGAGAGAGAGAGAGAGAGAGCATTTAAAAAAAAACTCAATGAAAACAAAATCACGACATTTCTGGATGAAAGCCTTTTGCACGCCTTGTGCTCCAAATATGTTCCCTTTCATTTCACAGTAACATCTTAAGTTTTTTTTCTTCTTCATTGCATTCTGAGTGCTCCCCCTTTGAGGTCCCGTGCCTGTTTTATATTTGTATATTTCTAAAAAGGTTGTCACAGCTATTTGCGCACGTAACACCTGGGCATGGAAGTTTCCTCAAAGCAGTCCCTTGAGCAATAGTGACAGTGGATTCAAACAATTCAGTAATTTATAAAGAAATGATTAGATCTTTGTGTAAAAAAGAACAGCTCTCAGTGTTTTAGACCCTGTAAAGGAGCACAGCTTTGTTTTAATAATCCTGCTCGCACTCCATATTAAGTCATCTTTTTGTGTTGTTCACAGATGAACATGGACATTTGAAAATCTACCTGCCCAAGAAGCTTCTGGAATGCCTTCCCAAATGCTCCTCCCTGCCCAAGGAGAGACATCGCTGGAACACCAACGAGGTAAAAAGCTTCCATCAGTAGTTTTGATGCTTTTTGCTTCACAGGAGTTTGTCGTTTTGTTTGTCCAAATGTTATAATATTCACATTATATTTTTTTCAATGGATGCTTATTTTATGCATAATATATTGTTGGTAATTGTACTTAAGCAGAGAACCAATTAGGAGTTGAGTTTTTAGATTTGACGGCCCAGCTAAACAGAAGTTTATCAACATTGCAATCTTTAATACATTATATTATATTACATTATATTATATTATATTATATTATATTATATTATTATATCGTTGCTGTCGGACGTTCATGAAAAATAAAACACTGCATTTTTTACCACCACATTCTCAATATTGTGGATTTATATGTGGTCAGACACTTACATGTGTCATTATATTATTAAAATTTGACCAAAATCAAGATCAAATGGAGTTACTAGGTTTTTTTGATCAGTGAATTTTAAAGAATTTCTGACATACAGTATGTGCTTCATATTATGAAGTGCTTCATATTATGTTTTCATCAACTTGCAGGTTATAAAGTTTACTGTAGCTATTTGGTCGCTCAGTTTTTTCTGTTCTTTTGGACCTAAATCCCATGTTATTAATAACTAAGTGCTATGCAGAGGCTAAGACAGTATCAAATGCTACTCTTCTCTGCTCCTCAAATAGATAAAACATTAGATCCAAGGGAGTTAGGTGGTTTTGTCACAAGCTCTTTTTAATGCTTTTCATTGCTGAAATATCTGCAAAACCCACAGACAGATGTAAAGGGTGACCAATAGTAATGATTTATGAAATAAATAAATAAAAATCCGCCAGACAGCGACGATATTATATTTGATTATATACGATAAGTGTAATCTGATCAATTCTCATATAATATTTATTTTTTTGCAAAGATTTTAGCAATTGCATATTAGTTTTCCACCAAGATAAAATATATTTTCCCACAAAATGTGCATTTTTGCTGACTGACACATTGACATGTTTTGATTTCCTGTGTAAATCTGTGTCAGTTTTTGACTAAAGTGTATCTGCATTGCTTTGAACTTTGTCTTCCTGGCCCGAAGGTGTTCTGACATTCAGAGACAAACAAACACACTCAGCAGAGATTAGGTAGGCCTGTTTGGACCGATTCCACAGCACACCTAAAGTCTGACACAACCTCCTACAGTCTCGCTCTCTGCCAAAGTATAACACCACTTGAACATCCACCAGATCGGTTTTCTTTTTTTTTCTTTTTTTATTGGAGATCTGGTCTCAAGTGGGTAAGTTGACATATTGAAAGTTGCTACCTGATTTACTGTAGGCTCTGCCAAATTTAGAGAGATGAGATTTGTATTGAGCTTTTCTGAATATCTAAAGGAATACCATTACAAGATGTATAATGGTCTAAATTTCTTGTTAAAGGAATAGCTGACACGTTTATTTTTCTTAACTGTCTTGTTACCACAGGTTAATATAACATTGTTAATCTTTTTTTGCCCATACGGATTTGAAGCAGGCTAAACCGTGGACTGCTTTTTTAAGCAGGTTGTCTGAGGATTACAAAAGTCAAACAAACTTTTCTAGCCCTGCCTTAAATTCTTTAGCATGATGAAGATGACTTGGGATGATGCATGCCATGACCTTTCAAAATATTTTAGATTGATTTCCATTTCAAAACTGCTATAACTTATGAGAGGAGAAACCGCGGATGTCTTGCACATATACGTTTATTTACGATACTATTTGAAAGTGCAGTTTGATCTGGGGAATGCAGGCGTGTTTTCTTTGTTCCGTGCTTGACTGTGTTGTAGTTGAAGAAATGATGGTGCAGAGAGGTTGATACTTCTCTCTCTCTGTTTCATTTGTGCTCCCTTCGTGTTGGGAAGCCAGCAGTGTGGCTGTCCCTCTGTGCTCTCTGTCAAAGCCTCCACACTCCCTTTCTCTCAACTTGCAAAGAGTTAGGCTATAAAGTTTCCCAACTGTTTTAACTGTTTGTTTCACCCTCCCCAGCTCCTTTTTTATACTTCTTTTTTTAGAATTGTGCCATTGTAGAGGAAGATAATCTGACCTCATGCTGATGCAAACTAACCAGGCTCAAAGAAAAGTCATGAGCGGTTCACTACGAGAACTTTAGTGATAGGTATTTGTTTCACATCAAAGAAACTATTAGGCTTGAATTTTTTTTTTTTGTGTTGTATTTTTGGCCTATTGTCACTTTTTGGGTAGAAAGTAGAGAGGAAATAAAGTGATTAGGAGAAGAAACAGGAACAGGATCAGTCACTGTCCAATAGAGAAAGAGCCGAACTGTAAGCAAAAATGTAAATTGACCCTATTCTTAATACAATTCCCTTTTTTTTATTATGAACGGTGGTAACACTTTACAATAAGTTTCAATTTCTAAATAATAAAGAAAGTCATAAACTAATATGTTTTAGTACTCATTAGTAGTTCTTTAAATTTCTTTATAGCTTTATTTTTTTTTCAGTTTTATTGATTTTATTACTTCAACTCATTTAATTTTGGTCAGTTGCCAATGAAGTATTACAAAATTAAGTTTTTAATGTTATTGATCTAGTAATGTTATTTTGTAAATATACTTTTATTCATTGTTAATAATACATTCAACATTGTTAATTTATACAACGTTACAAATTGAATTTATGCAACACTATTTTATTTATATTTATTAATAAATGCTATGAAAGGTTATTTTTATTTTATGTTAGACATGGCATTCACTCAAGTATTGATCTTTATTTTGAAGTGTTACCTGAACAGTTCAATTGAATCATTTTTAATATTTTTTTTATTTGAATATCAAACCCACTTTTTACGATCCAATCAATTCCTCATGGATAAACTAAAAAATTCTGCTGTTTTTCTCAGAAATGCACCACATTACTGACATAAAATAGGTTACGAATGTTATTTCATGTTCACTTTAACCCCTCATTATTTTTTAGGGGATGGAAAATAGCAACGATACTCGGTTCTATCCTCCATGATTACCTGTCCCTCAAGAGCTGTTGTTTGTGGTGAACATGCACTCAGGAAATATTGGCTTCAGGAGCATTAGCCAAATCTGTCATATTCGTGACGGTAGCAACTCGCTCCCAATTTTGCATCCTCACAGGATGAGGAACTTGTTACTGTCAGTAGCGCTATTGCTTTCACTGTTCCTGTCGTCGTCCAAGCTAAACATATCTGACTGTTTAAACAAACGCAGACCAGATAAAGCACAGATTGGAGATTAGAAAAAATAGTGAAGGACAGACAATGTGGACAGGCAAAGAAAGATGGAAGCTGGAGGTGTAGCTCTCCCTGCAGATGGAGACATTGTGTGGCCGTTGCTGAAGAGGAGCTACTTTTGGAGGCTGTTAGGAGCAGAAAGTCTCCCTAGTGACACACACCGCTCTTAATGAGAACGAGTTCCTAAACAGCACCGGCTTCTTCCTCCTTCAGCTCCAGTCTCAGACTGAATGCCATGTTCCCAACGACCAGCGGTGAGGTATAATGAGGCCTCTAGCAGGGCCGAATGAGACATCAGGTCATACAAACAAGCACACCTCATGTCCAAGCCTGTGTTTTTCTGCATGCATTGGATATATCACGTACGTACATGTGTCATAATTTCTCAGATTGGGAGCTGGGAAGAGGGTCTACATTTTTATAGTGTTTGTCATATAACATTCTCACCTCTCCCTGTTCCTTATGGGAAATGACCCTTATTGAAGGTAATGACACGGACGTCTGTTCAGTTGAAAAATTCTTGTACGTAGCAGAATGACCACATTAAAGAACGAAACCGACAGTATGTTGGAAAGGAGGGAAAAACATCAAAACGTAATGGTGATGTAATGAACACGAGAAGAGGGTGAACACTGGGGGATGGCAAAAAGTCAATTCCTGTCTTTATCTCTTTTTCTCGTTCACCGTCTCTCACCGTCAGTTGCTTTACACCCCCTGCTGTTAATTTTATATACCTAGAAAAATGTGTATGTGTGTGTGTTTTTGATAGCTCTCCTATACTTTACCACACTCCACTGGGTGTCCTGGAGTGTATCTAGAAAAGCTTTGTCACCGAACATGAGAATATTGTGCATAAAAACCAACTGCAGAAAATTTAGAAATAATCATGGTGCATAGTGAAGTCAGAACAGGTCTGAAGATTATTTTCTTTGCAGTTCCTCGTCGATTTGGTCAAGAAATGGCGATGGAAGTACTGAATAGACAGACGAACGCCTCCACAACGTTGGACAGGATTCCAAAACAGACTGTCCTTGATCTGAACAAACCCAAAGTTCACATTATCACATTACCACTTGAATGTCACAAGAAGACAGAATTGCATTCTGAAGCACGCTTTGCTAAATGACTTTGTCTGAAATCAATTTATATGAATTCTCATGGCTAAATATGCAGCTAATACAGCGTGGGTATTACTTAGTGACAAAGTGTCCTTCAGCCTGGGCACAAGACCCCCCCCCCCCCCCCCCCCCCCCCCCTCACACCTGTGTCAAGCATATCGCAAACGCTACAAAAAGAAAAGACAGAGAATGAGAGATGTGCATGGGGTTTTGTCATTGTTTGACCAATTAAAGCTCTTTGTTAGACCTTCTTCCACCTTCAGGGAAACAATTCCCCAGGATAAAGGAGGGCGTGGAAAATCACAATGCGTGTGTACCGAATCTTAGGGGTAAACACCGAGGATGGGTACGGAGCTTACATGCTGATCTGGTAAGCTGAAGATTGAATTGTATTACCTTGACTCAATGACAAAATCCCCATGTTTTGTGGACTTTGCAAATGCTGAAGCCCGTGGGTTTGCTCTATAATGTAGATCGCTGGGATCCCTTTTTGAGCCAGAGGAATGACTTTGATATCGCCAAAAAATTCATAAGTCGCTCCCATTGCAGCAGGGATGAAAAGCCTGTCAAGGTGAACAATACTCTCTTTTTTTGTAAGCTTATACATCTTGAGTAGCCTTGGCCGTTGGCTATAGCGAATGCCCCTTTACACTTACAGAGATATGCTGTGTCTGTGTGTCCTCTTGATCTACATATTGGCATCACGGATCCAGCTTTACCTCTGTGATAAGTGCCAGAAAAGTGGTTCCCCTGCCTTAATCTTAGCTGGCACTACCCCTCTCCTCTGGGTCCCTTTTCTTTTCTGGACTGTCTTAAGTTTCTCCTCACATAATCAAAGGAAGCAGATGCTACTAGTCAACCCTTACCCTACAGGGAATGCTGGGAAATTTAGTTTGTGTTTGTATAAGCACAACTTTGGCTTCTGTGGAGTGGAAGGGTCTCTTGTCGCACAAACAAGCTAGGTTTACCGCTTCACCTTCCATTACAACAAATAATGTAGTTTTAGCCAGCACCACATCTGTTGTATTTTTGACCTTTTTGTACTTGTTCAGACAGGGAAAGGACTAACTTAGGATCTACATCTCGGATTTTCTACTTTCATGATTGTTTTTCAGAGTCTCAAGAGCGTTCACACTCAGTATATTCACATAAAAGAGCTATGATGGTAATTTTGTGTAGTTGAGCTGCATCTCCATCTGTCTGTATGCTACTCATTATTAAATGTTCAGGTAAAGATCATATTCACAACAAGTCTTATAGATTCTGACCAGCACATACACTACTGTTCATGAGTTTAAGGTCGGTAAGACTTTTAAAATGTTTTTGAAATATGTATCTTATGCTCACCAAGGCTGCATTTATTTGATCATAAATACAGTAAAACAGTATTGTGAAATATTATTTCAAAATGTAAAACAGCTGTTTTCTATTTAATTTACTCCTGTGATTTAAAGCTGAATTTTCAGCATCATCACTCTAGTCTTCAGTGTCACATGATCCTTCAGAAATCTTTCTAATATGCTGATTTGGTGCTCAAGAATTTTTTTTTTTCATTATCACAGTTGAAAATGATTGTGCTGCTTAATATATTTTGTGAAAATCATATCTATCTATCTATCTATCTATCTATCTATCTATCTATCTATCTATCTATCTATCTATCTATCTATCTATCTATCACAAACACTCATTAATATTGCTGTGTTGTTATTGCAAATAGTCATCAGTTTGAGTGCCCTGTTTTTTTGTTTGGACTGTAAGTAAGTCTGTATGATTATGACACATCTGCACAAACAGATTTTGCCATTATTTCTCTCCTGGTCCAAGTGTTACTCTGACATGTGGATGCTCTGTTGGCGTAATCAGGCTTGTTAAAAAGAATCCACCGGATCCCCTCCGGAGTGGGTTTAGCCATGTCCCGCTATCCCGGGGATTACAGCTTCCTTGAAAGGATTAGCACAATGCTGATTAGTTTGATTTCATTCTTCAAGCCAGAAAAAAGCCAGTCCTCTTGATGTTTATGAGATTTATTTTAATACATTTCCTCTTGTGGAAACAAATTATGCAGAATTTTTTTTTCTTTTTGGAACTGTCAATATAGGCAGAAGCTTGTGTTCTCTCGCTCTCGTTCTTGCTTGCTCTTCGTTCTGTTTCGAGAGTTTTTCCCAACCGAGTTGAAGAGCAAAGCTCCCTGATTAGTAGAAATGAAGAGGCAAAAAACAACAACATTTATTTCCTCTTTGCGTCTGGGACGGGGAACGCGTCGCCCCCTGTCGTGGTAATTAAAGATGACTCCGTGCAGGCAAATGTTTGAGGAAATGGAGGCTGAGCCGCTGAGGAGGCGATGAGGGGAAAAGGAAAGGTCACGCTGCTTTGTTTTCGCAAACGGGGAGGCTTTGGGCTGTAAGGAGCTGATTTGTGAAGGTGCCTGGATCATGATCGGAATAGTAATTCGAAGAGAGGCTGCTGTCAGTCTGTGGTATAGGTGTATCTGTAGGTCCATGAAGGAATGCAGAAGGATGCTAGTGAGTGTGCGCTGACCGATGCAGTGAATTGCAAAACGCTCCAGGCAGCTCTCAAATTTTTTTTTGATTTGTGTGTGTCTGTTGTGCTTTCGTTTATGTACAGTATATGGCAAAACAGTCAGGATGCTATTGCTTTGTGAGTTAAACCTGATGTCACAGTTATGCTTAGTTTGATTTTCATTTTCATTGTATTCAGTTCCTATTGTGTCTGCCTTTATCTAGTTAAGTTTTCCTTTATTCTAAGTTTCCCACCACTAGTGTGTCTCCTTGGTTTCTCATGAATTATATACAACCTTTTTGTATTTAGTTCATCATCCTATGTGTATATAAGCCCTCCGTTTCAGTTTCTCATTATCTGGTGTTGTTGGTGTAATGGACACAGTTATGTTGTACCTGCCTATCGGAATGTCGCTGTGGTTTAGTTTTATTAAAGTTAACCTCTTTATTTGAACTTTAACTTCATTGTCTCCATCCTCTGTGGACTAACCGTGACACCTGAAGGGATGTTTGGAGTTAAAATTGACCCCATTTACTTTCTTTATTCACTTTCCTGGTCTTATTATGAAGGATTAACTGGTGCATTTCATTCCAAAGAACGAGCAAATATTTCCAAATTGGGGGCAGGAAAAGGGGTTAAAATATATTTTTGAAATATTTAATATTATATATTTTTTAAAATAATTTAAATCATTTGCTATATTGTTTTTGTTTGGGATTGTCAAAGTTAATGTTATTTTTTTAAACATTTAAAATATATTTATATTATTTTTACATTTACATTTATTCATTTAGCTGACGCTTTTATCCAAAGAGACTTACAATTGCTATATTTCAGAGGTTGCACGCCTCTGGAGCAACTAGGGGTTAAGTGTCTTGCTCAGGGACACATTGGTGTCTCACAGTGGATTTGAACCCGGGTCTCTCACACCAAAGGCATGTTTCTTATCCACTGCGCCATCACCACCCACATACATTTTAAACAAATGTAAAGTCAGGAATCATGTGTTTTAATCAAGCTTATATTTTTTATTCACATGTCATAGTCCTTCCTATGCATCACGTTATTTTTTTATATAAATTATATTTTTTACATATATATAACATATTTTTGTAGGTCTTTCTTTATACATGAACTTTTATATTTTAGCTTTATATTTTTAAGGTTAAAAAAGGACAGAAACCACCTGATTTTTGGTGATCAACCACATGACACTTTTATAGTCTAATCAATCCCCAGTGGATAAAATCAAGTCTTCTCAAAGAATTACATGACATTATGTAAGTAAAATATTTTGCGAGAGCTTTTTCATGCTATTTTTCTAGTTTTTTTTTTCTTATGAACCTGTCACTTACTATGAAGTCAGATAATCTGTTGTGGCCTAACCATCTATATAATCTGAGCTCCTGTGTAATTTCACCTGCTTCTGAAGTAACCAGCGCTATATACTTCCCCTCCATTCCCCTTTGCTCCTCCTGTCTCCAATCCCATGTTACCCTCATTCGCTCCACGACCCCTCCCTTTTTTTGTGTCTCGTATGCACTGAGGTGTAAAATTATTCAGGGATAGAGGGATAGATTTCTCCCTGTTGAATTGAACCACTGGGTAAGGCTTTTGTGCCAGGCCATTGTAATTGACTGCTGCTTTATTTACTGTGTGTGTGTGTGTGTGTGTGTGTGTGTGTGTGTGTGTGTGTGTGTGTGTGTGTGTGTGTGTGTGTGTGTGTGTGTGTGTGTGTGTGTGTGTGTGTGTGTGTGTGTGTGTGTGAGAGAGATTCTGGAGTGCTGCTTGCTTCCCTGTTCATTTTCTTTTCCATACATGTGACTGTTCTCTCTCGCTTTGATCCACACAGCATACAGGTCCGCATGGCTTGTTCTTAAAGCTTGCAGGACAGACTTCATGTTATTTAATTACATGAAATCCATTCCTTTTTTCCGAAGCCACTCACAAATGTTCGGGAAAAAGGGCGTGTTTCCTCTTCACACATTCCATGATTGGCACTTGCTGTATCCAACTAATTATTCCCCTGTCAGTCTTCCCAGTGGCTTCTTGGATGGAGCACAAACATTCCGCTGCCCTTTGGAGGGATTTAACAGCAACTCTTGTGACTGCTGTTCTCTTGAAAAGAGGCCTTGCCCCCTCCGGTTGTTGACAAATGGCTATAGACTGGCGTGGTGTCAAGTTGTTAAAATGTACGGTGGTGTGGAGTCAGAGAAGTTAATGGTTTTTCATACTTCTCAATTTTCCACCCTTGATTGCGTTGGCCTGCTCACCACTCCTCATGGATGTTTACGAAGACGGCTCGAACGCCGGAATGGATTTAAGCGTTATGTAAGCGGAAGGCTCAGGTAATGCTGTTACGCCGGCTGCGGCCCCAACATTTAACATATGATCCATTCACACTCGACTACCTCCGTGACTCCAGTAGATTGAACGAGAGCATCCGTTCAGTCATATGCTGTGATACACTACAGCTGCTGGGGGGAAGCTGTCAAATCTCATTATGCTGAATACTGCCAGTCAACAAGCAGCTCCCATCTTCACCAATGAAGACTTTACTATCCGCAAGCCTCCTGACACGCCGTATTGATGGATCGCAGTTCATCGCCGGCGAGGAAACGGACTTAATGCTTTGAGTGCATGAGAAGGAGAGTGGGGTCATTTACTGGGGTTCCTGTAAACCACAATGGAGAGTTTATGAGGAATAAGGGATTGAGGGTGATTGTGAGCACATTCCCTTTGAATGATGCAATGCTTCTTCTCTTGCAGAGCTCTTACCTGCTTTTCCTCTGATGTCCTTTAAGCACATATAGATAATGATCGTAATTTTTACATGTGAGAGAAATTGTATGTTGTAATTGTATTCTATGTTGGGACTCATCTTCCGCCCTGTGATGGACAGATGAACACTGGTTTGGTCAGATACTGCTGGCCATACAGCCATTTAATCTGATAACACCACATTTAATTGTCAGTGAGTGACTCGTCTTGGGATTTAGGACTAAAAGGCTCTCTGAATGTCCTTGAGCAAATGTCAAGAGTGGGATGAGCATTGTGGTTGAAGGAAGGACTGTTGCTTAAATTCATGTGGCAATATTTTTGGGGTCCCTATTCCTTATAGGAGGCCAAACACATTTCCTACACTGAATCTGTCTTCACTGGATGTATAGAAGCTGCACCTTAACTTGGTGTGTTCACTAAATATATTATTAATAATAATAGAACATTTAATTATTAATATAATTAATATAATTTATTATTAATTCACTATTTTTAGAACTTATTTTATTGTAGATTTATATAATTGTATAACTGTTAGAATATATATATATATATATATATATATATATATATATATATACAATATAATTTTTTATTTTGTTTTATTTTTTTAAGGTTTGTCATTTTGAACGTTTAAATCCTTCCCCAGGTGATGGCCAATAAAAAACATACAAAAAAAAATAAAACAGGTTGCTGTAATATAGTAACTAATTTAAATAACTTTAGATAAAAGTAGCATATAAATGACCATTTAAAAAAAATTGCTTTAAGATATCTATTCAAATTCGCAAATCCTGCGTAGTCAGAAAGACCGTGAAAAAACAGAAAGGTCTTGCTTGTTGGGAAATAAAAAGTGGTGCCTCATAATGTCCTCTGCTAAGTCTCTTGCAAGGTTCAATGTATACTGTATTCACTGTGCCGGTTCCTCAGTTTTATGACTTTTATAAAAGTCATAATTTTTCTCTGCCTTTGAGAATGTGTTGAGTTGACAGGCCCGGGTTGGCTCTCCATAAAGAAATCTCTTTTAGCAAAGAGCAGGTACCCTGTCCAGTCTCAACAGTGGCAACAGCCTTATCCCTGCTTAGCATTTATGAGTTCTGCAAATCATGTAGCAGCTCAGCCTTTGGCAGCTTGACAAGATTCTCCAGACTGGAGGCTAACGGGCCTGTCACTCGGCGCTGGTTCGGCCCAACAAAGGCTTGTCAGGGAAGGTGAGGTCTGCTGCTCGCAGTTAACGAGACACTCAACTAACTTGAGAATTTCTTTATTTTTATTTTCTCGTCTTGAGTGAGATATCCACCCTGAAGGACACGGATGGATGGTGACTGAGACTTTTATTTCTGCTAGATTCAAGGGATGCGGAGACTTCCCATGTAAAGCTGAGGAAGGTGAGATTGCTGAGGTCATATTTGCAGGCATTATGAGTTTAGGAAGTCTAAACCAACATGTTTTTAAACATTTAAAGTTTGACTGCTGTGCATTGGTGGGTTCTCAGGAATAAAGTGTTAGTAAACATGCACAAAGATACAAAGGAGTGAAATAAACAACCGCCTTTGTCACGGATGCTTGCCAGCAAATGACTAATGCAACAAGCATAAAGAAACTTGTAAATTGGAGGCCAGAGGCACTTTGTGTGGATATCTGTGCCTTTAGAATTTGTGCTTTTACAACCACATCCATGCGGCTCCTATATGTGCATTGAGAAGGGAAAGCACTTTTCCATGACACAGGATGTCACCTGAAGGATGACTGGGTGTGTTTTTGCTGCCTCCATCATTTTCAGAGTGTTGAAAATGGCCGTCATTTCCCTATGCTGTCTCAAAGAGCTGTTTATCGAATTTCCTAGCACACTCTGTGAATGCAGTGCTGGCTCAGAGTTAACGCAGATAGTGACTCAACCCTGGCTTACTTTTCTTGCTGTTGAAAGGTACCAGTAAAAAATGTGGACACACCTGACTGAATGCATGTCTCATGATCTTAAACGTTTTCATTTGGAAATTGTATGTTTATTTATTTATTTATATAAATATTGAATTATGGAATTCAATGCAAACGATCTATAACATTTTTGGTCACTGAATAATTATTTCATAGTTTTGACTTTGCTATTATTCTAAAATGTGTAAACATAATAAAGAAGGAGTAGGTGTGTCCAAAGTTTGGATTTAGAATATTTTCTTTATTACTGCAACTGACCAGCCATTGACTATTGGTTGTCCACACCAGGGGAAATTACTCTTCTTCTACTTCCAAAAATTCTCCTCTGTTTAAGCATAATGTAATTATGCTGCATTAAAGGGGCTTATTAGATAGGATTATGTAGACTAGAATGAAAGACTTAAACCAGAACCTTTGACCCCTAATCAAATCCTTTTAAATGAGTGATTCAATGAGATAATCTTTTGCCCCTAGTGTGAGCCACGGCCATATACAAGTGGGGTCCAAATTCTGAGACCACTACTGAAAATGCTTCTAATTTATTTATTTAACATGTTCAAATGGATTTCAAAATGTTTTAGTATTTGCAGCACTCCAATGTCTGATAGATTTTTTTAGAAAGAAAATCGTATGTATTTAATATAAGATTAATTTAACGAAACAAGTTAGATTTAAAAAGGGGGGTGGGGGTGGTCTCACACTTTCGGACATTATGTATTGGAAGCAAGATGTCACTCTCAGCAATGCACAAACATGCTGAGACATTTTTATACATCTGTAGCACATGCAAATTTGTACGTTGGCAAATTTGAACATACAGCCCCTGACTGCAGTGCCTGGTAACCCCAGACTATGTTTTAAGAGTGAATTATTAATATATATATATATATATATATATATATATATATATATACATTCTGCTTGTTCTGTGCTGTAATGCCTCCTCTCTGTATCTTCCCTTCCTGCTGTCCTTTAGCAGAACCTTGAGGCTTCATTAAAATTCTGCTGAATACCCCCCAATGTGCAACACACTCTTTCAATCTCTACACCGCACACGCCCATGCACACAGTTGCCCTTTGTTACGTATACATTTAAGTGGAAATTCATAGCTACCGTGGCTTCTCCACCGCTCTGCATTTCTTAAAGTCATGTTTACATAATTAGTGTGTGTTTCGGGTGCCTCAGCGATTTCGAACAATGAAAAGGTTAGTTTGTTTGGTGTAGAGATGGCCACTGCCATTATATAAGAGGAGCTCACTGCTTCTTTTAAAGACTTTATTTCACCACTGCAGTATTGTCTAGGTCCAGTAGTACTCAAATGACCTTTTTACCTGTAATACCTCTGTTTGCTCTGTGTGACATCTGGGAAACCATTGATTCGTGATACTAAATATTATGTGATTTCAACGAGTTGAGGATGAAAAGGGAGTAGAGGTATGTTTGTCTTTGCGTGTAAGTCAGAACCGATGTCAGTTGGTAGTAATTAGTAGGGAAGGTAAATCTATTAAGTTGATCTGGGGTAATGACACATCCCTTAATCTGTTATGCTGTAGGTGGTGAACAAATCCCGAGGTCACCTGAGATATATAGCCCTCTCTCAGCTTGTGTTCGCTCACTGCTGTGTTGAAGCGGGGCGTAGGGCAGGAGGATGAAATGATATTTCCCTTCAGAAGGAGTACCTGCAGTGCCCTCCACTGTTAATTACCACAGATTGACTTGACTTATCAAGCGGGTGCTGTGTGCAATTCATCGCTGCAACTCGTCTCTTTGGTGAGAGAGGTCTCTGCTTTTTGCTCATTATACATGTAAGGGCGTAGACATGGCACTTTGGCATTTCAGTAGAGATATGAAGAGGAAGGAATAACTGAAGAAAGTGTGAAGGCTGCTTTACATGAGGCTGTCAGGGTTCCTTCCCATCAACTCTTGCTGCCAGGCATAAAGTTAGGACACAGCACAACAACATAAACTCAAATTACATATAAAGTCGTTTTTTCTCAAAGTCGGGTTCTGGAAGTAAATATCCTGCTCATGTTCTCTATAGAGACATTGATTTTAATTGATGATATGATATGCTTCTGTAGAAGCCACAAGTCAGTGTGAATTCAAATGTTTTAGTTTCCAGTCCCATGGAGCATTGCAAATGGCGTAATTGAATTAGTCTTTCTCCCTTTTATATAACTTTTTTATTATAACTTTTATAATTGTATATATTTGACTAATCTGCAATAAACATCAAATATATTGCATTTTAAACTTTGTAATTTGTTTTAATCAATTATGTCATTTGCAATGCAATTTGCAATGTAGTTTATTTTATTTCTTTTTTTTGTCCTTTTCTCTGATTTTCAAATATATTTTTGCTTTAAAGCCATCCATGTACGGTCATGATTCATTTCTGGGCTGGTTAGTTTGGTTAATGTAGTCTTTACTGAGGATTTAAAAAAAATCTTACTACATAAAGTAACTTCTATATTCCTCAGAGTTGACCATTACTTTTGTGCTCTGTTATATTCACTTAACTCATTTGACGTGTCCAAGTATGACCAAATTCTATTTCTGTTCTTTTTTGATACTTTAGTTTTTCAAAACATTTTTTTTTCTACAATTGATCAAGACATGCATATTTGCAGTGCAATTTCAAATGTGTCATGCCATTGTGGTAGAATTGGTTAAATTGTAAATCTTCTTCAACTCTTTCTGTCTTGTAAGATCCCCTTTGCTCATTGTTGAGTGTTGGTTTAGAACAAAGGCAGACCACACATTGAAATCTGAGAGAGGTAGGCCGATCGAACATTAATCCACATGTTTGTGTGTCTGTATTTGCTTGCATTCATCATTGTACACCCACAAATCCTGGTAATCACGTTAGGTGTGACAAAGTGGCTATTTGTATGCTCATGGACAGGGAGGAATATAAATGCTTCGTGCAGAGTAAAGCAGAGAACAACCCCCGAACTCTCGATTTGAAGGTTTCTATTTTCAGGTAATCCCCGACAAACCCAGCAAATGTACCAGCCGCTCTCAGACGTTCCATTGCTTTGAGTGCATGCCGAACAACATCGCAAACTTTCAAACATTACCCACAAGCCCTCCACAGCTGTTATGTTGGAGATGTCTAGGCCTTCAAGAAATTTATGGTCTGCATCTTCCTTTTACGCTCAGACAAACTCCAGGGCTTAGATCCAAAGGTCCTAATCATACGCCGCTTTACACTTACACCATTTATAAGAGCGTCTCCAGCCCTGAATTATTCAGCTTTTTTGTTCCAACAATAAAAACTTTCCCCTTTTTTTTATAATTATTATTATTTTAAAGAGCAGCCCAGAGCACTTTTCCCTTCCCGTTTCTGTTTGGGTTGTGGCCACAGTCGATCAATATCTGCTCTACAAGCTGCCAATAAGGAAGTAGAATTCCCTGCCTAATTACAGCAAAGGGCTACGAGAGAGGACTTGTCTGTGTGTTTTCTTGCACGTTTATTTTTACTCCATAGTGGCCGGGGTCTCCTGCGGCTCGAGGGCTGCCTGTGGCCATAACCATGCCAATAGACATTTAACTTGTGGCAGTGTCCAAAAAAATATCGCTCTCATTTACAAGAATAAACTCTAGTTTTTCATAAGGGCACAACTTGAAAATACAGCACCAAAGGGCCTCTTTTTAACACTTCAGTGTATGTATAATTTATCGTCCTTTATTTTTTAATTATCCCTTTCTTTCTACTTTGAGAAATTTTTCATGTGTTTTGCGAATGCCAAGTAATAATTGCTAATTAGTCCTTGAGGCTTTTGAGCAGAACGAGAATTCCTCACTCCGGCGCCTGATGTGCAGTGAAAACAGAATAAAGTGGAGGCTTGTGCCGAGATAAATACGTAATCACTCTATCAGCAGGTATCAAACAAACAAAGTAGAGAGCTTTGCGATGCTAATCTCTGCTTTTCGAGAATAGAGTACCCTAGCTCTGCCGTTCTTCAGTTTGTGTCTTTACTGAATGGTGACACAGTTTTTTTATTCTTTATTCCTCGTCTTTACAAGGCGTGCACTGCCCTACAATGCGCAATCTAGGGGCTTCAACACTTCTTGCTGAGGTCTCACACAAAGGATTAGCGCAAGGGGAATTAATGCAGAGTTGACAGGAGGGAGGCAAAGGCAGGATCTAGCCAAGCTCCGGATGAACCTCAATCCAAATTTCCCCCTTGGCCAAAGTGCTCATCCACAGATGAAAGCCAAACCCGGCTCTGATATGCTGATCAAAGCCGTCCGGCACAGGACACCAAAGCAGCACCTGGAATTTCAATGGAGAAATACCGATATTATGATTCATAAAAAGGAAGTTGGAGCTTCACCCATGTAAACAGGCGCCTAGAGTGTTTATCAGTGGTTAATTTATCCAGGAACAATGCGGAGTGCTTTGCTCCCTTCAGTGCTGTGTTTTCACGGCAAGTAATCTAGCTAATTAAGGCACATTAAGAAAGTTAGCCTGGTGGTGAGTGCTTCAATCATATGTTTTAATGGGTAGCAGAGTCCTTTGTGCTTAAAGTCATCAAAACTTTTCACGCCTACAGCTATAGGTGAGTGTGTGTGTGTGTGTGTGTGTGTGTGTGTGAGTGTGATGTTCTTATTGGTGGTCAGGGTGGTGTTCAGACCATCAGCTGCCAGAGATCATCGTCATCATCATTCATTAGGGGAGCAGATGGCACCAGCTCAGCTATTTTACACCGTATGCATCACATACATTAAATAAAGAAGCTCAAGGATGGATGTTGATGTCAATTTTCAGTCACAAAGTCAGATCATAAGTCATAAGTACATGCGATGGTGTTTCTGTCCGTACCAGCACAGCCTGGAAGTGTGATTTCCATCAGAGGCGGTAATAAAGACACTTCCTTCAGTAGATAAATCTCTCTTCAGCTCTTCGTGTTTGAATACATTCATGTTCAGGGTTTGATCGAACAAGCTTATGCCATAGTGATCTGATATCAACCCGGAGTGCCGTCCACCTCTGATAGTTCATAAAAGACTACATAAAACAGGTGGCGTGTCATGGCTGGCGAGGGCTGCGATGGGGGGCATGAAAGCTGCCGGTGGTCTGCTACTAAAGCTCACTGGTTTTTATATGCCAGATCACGTGCTGTCCATCAGAACAGCTGCGTAGAGTGACTGAAGCAGGGGTTTCAAACTTGGGTCTGGGACCCCAGAAGGGGTCAGGGGGTTCTGTGAAAATTTGAAAGGACAAAAAAAGAATAACAAATGTATTTTTTTAGGGGTTTAAAAGTCAATTACATGTTAATAAATCATTTTAAAGATATTTTTGAATAAATATATCTGCTTTTTTAAAGACATGAGATTAATCACAATTATTTTATTCTAATCACAGACATTGTTTATGTGAAGACATTTTTTTTATTTTTCAGTGACTTTTTCTGCAGATTACATAATTTCGCCAGGAGGCATAATCAACGAATCAGTCATTCAACTAATTCATTGAAAAAACAAACGAGTCACTTTTATGAGTGAGTAATTCTAATTCTAATTACAAAAAATATGCTATCCATATATAACAATATGGCTACATTCACACTGTCAGTGTTTGAGATTGATATATAAACTAAGAATTCATACATTTTCTCTTCAAGTTTAACTGTAGTGTAGTTGACTGAAAAAAGATTAGTATATTCTCTAGATTTTAATAAGTAGATTTGGCTTTAGTGATGTGCTAATTTGGAACCTGTTGCGTTTATAATTTGAGAATTAGTTTTCTCACAGTATGAATGGGTTTTCATACATGAAAATATAAAGCTGCTTTTATATATTAGGAAGGTGGCTCCTTCTTCATATCCTTTGCATGAAAAGTTTAAGAAATCCCTGTACTACGGAATGCTAGAAATTGTAGAGCTGGAGAGAAATGTTTTAGCAATGCAGTGTTTTGTCTACATTTCTTGAGGTGCTTTTCATTAAGATTCTCCGTTTTTTTTTTGCACGAAAAGCAGGTTCGTGGTTGTATTGCTTCCTTTTTAAGCGGGATTCCATCTGGAGCCCACTGCTAAATGCATTTGGAGGGAATATTACCCAGAGGCTCGAGAGAACACCTGTCTCTGAACAGCCTGTTCTCACTGCTCCACTCCAAGACAGTTTTACAACAACTCAGAGGATGACATTAATGTGTAGGAAAAAATGAGAAGTCAGCACCTGAAGGACATTACGCGCTCTATTATAGTGCTAAAATGCACCGGTGATCGTAGCACTCCCTGTGAATGTCATATGTGAGGTCTCATATCCTTCCCACGTGCTATTTATCGACCCCCGGATGATACGTTTTATAAGCAGAACTTGCTGTGCTGTCGAGGGTGAAAAGTTGGCATGTAGCGCACATTCTGAATGCACAACACAAAGTGCAAAAGCAGTATGTGAGTCCAATATTTAGTCCTTTAGTAACACCTTTGTATTAAACTCTGTCTCTGTATTTTGACTTCAGAGAAGTCTCCGTCCCCGGAGCCTCGCCAGCTCCCTCGGACTGGAAAACCCCTCGACGTGAAAACAAATAGCGGTTCCACACACCCGGGGGCAGAGGTGATGGGCCGCAGACAGAGCAGAAATCTCCAGTGCTCTGAGTCAAATCTGATGCCCGGCGGCAGGCCACGAGGCAGAAATCACATTCTCACTTCCCACGAGAGAGAGTCAACAGGAGCAGCGGGGAACAGAAATGTGAATATTGGATATCCCTAGGCGACAGGCAAACTCAAATAACCTTCAGTACAGCTGTGGATCAGTGAATCCACCTCAGGAAATAAGATGGAAGGGAAAATTCAGAGTGTGGGATAATAAAAAGACAAAATAGCAAAATTCAGTGACGTGCAGACCGTAGCAGAGCGATAAGGACAGACGGGGTCTGATTACTTCATCTAAGCTTTTATAAGAGGATAACTCAATATCTTTCTCCTCTTGCACGGTGTCATGAATAATACGGGGAGCGTGTAATTTGCGGATCTGCATGTGAAAATGCGTGTTTGCGCATGCAGTCGGATCTTATTATTCAGCCATTGCGCCGCGCGATCGTGTTCAGTGGCGTCGGGAGCTGTGAGATTAGTATTTTCCTTAAATTCATGGCAGTGAATAATTTGACTCTTTCGTTTTATATCTGAGTGACTTTTGACAATAACGCAGTGATACTATTATCTTCGTCGGGGAAGACTCGTTTCGCCGGCTTAACTGCAGCCGTCTGTGCTTTACGCCATAAATTATTGTTCTCTCACACAATTTTATGACCAGATTCATATTTTGCCAATGCAGCTGTGTGGAAATGCCTTCCATTTACATTAGGCCGAGCATGTCTGCATCTATATACAACACTCAAAGTGCGTGCACACTTAACAAATTCAAGTATTGACCTCACTGTTCAGCTGATTGATAAAGCGGCCGATACACAAAGAAGCCTTAGAAGGGATCAGATCTATAGTCTTGCTTTCCACCAAAGTTAAACCCATGGAAGCGGATAAAACGAAGCATGGTTTCTACTTTCTTAAGAGGTTGCGCGGAGCTGCATTAGTGAAGCTCACAGAGAGAAATCTGCGAGTAATAACTCAGAAAATCGAGTAATTAGCACGAGCAGCTGTAACACAATGACCCCTATTCATCAAAGCCATTTACTCTAGGTACAATTTGAAGCGAACCCTTTTCCTGCAGGGAGTACTTATCAGGGTTTTTTTTTCTCCCAATGTTGTTTTTCTGCTACAAGCCAGAGACAATGAGCTCTCCATGTACAGTTAAACATCCTGTGGTTGGATGGAGGGGTTGGAGGCTGGTGAGATACTCGGAGGTCAGGTTCGGAGGATTTCGACATGGAAGGATAATTATCTGACGCCGTGGTGTGGGCTAATTGCAATAGTTGTAATAATTGCACATAATTCCAGGGTCGTTGAGAATTATGCTGACTAAAGGACTCATAAAGACACAGATTCCACTTTAAATCCACTGCAGGAGACGAGCAGAGAGGCAGATGGCTCAGAGGTGTCCACAGATCAACCTCAAGCTCAGATCTTTGTAACATCAAGCATTAAACACTAACCCCTTTGAAAAGACCCAATAGAAGGACAGATAAAGAAATCAAATGAGGTTTATTGTGGTCCATCCAATAAGTCAGCCTCTCCGGTTGTGCACTGCCAGTTCATTGGCATTCAGAACTTGCTTCTCCAGTGAGAAAACCTGTTTCTCTGTCACGCAGTCCCCTATCAGAGCAGCATGTTAACATGGCAGTATGTTTATCCTGCTGAGTGATAGGGTGCCATCACATTGGAAGCTCAAGTTGTCACATCCCTTTTTGTCTTTGCCATCCTTTTCAGCCAGCAGTCAAAATCAAATCCTGGAAATTGCGATTCCTCAAGTGAAAGATAAAGTGCTTATCTGTCTCATCACAATTTGCTCTTGTTTGAAACAACAATGGTTTCAAGGTTTTTAAAATTATTTATTTTTTATGTTTGCCTGATTCAACAACATGATGTTGTTGTTTATTTGTTCCAGATCTATTAATTTTTAAAAAAATGCACTAAAAGATCAATTCGTAAATAAAATGACTAGAATATGCCACTTCTGTGACAAACTTTCTGATTTATAAGGCATCTTGATATATTTTTCATGGTATAAATTAAAATTGCCAATTTAACAACTGTCCTGATATCATAATGAAGAAATAAATCCTTCTAAAAAATTATTTTTTAAATTATTTTATAGAAAGTCTTATTATTAAGTGGTTTAGCATATTTTTTTTTGCCCATTTAAAATTTAGTCATGACCAAATTGGATAATTAATTTGATGAATATGCAAATTAGTCCCCGCCTCCACTCAATCACACCAGCTGGGACTACATGTCCACTCTGTCAACTGTAGTAAATGCTATAATGGCAGGTGGATATGTAAGGCATAATGTATATCCAGCCGACAGGATGATGATCAGCTGACTTGATCAAAACAATAGTCACAAAATGGCAGCAGCTGCGGTTGTATGAAACAAGAGAGAACGAGTCCACAATACTGGATGGCATAATTAAATAACTGTACACAAAATATTGATTCGACTGAGTTTTAATATTTTAGTGCTCACCAAACGCAAAATTTCCACAAAGAAAAAACGTTCCTAGCTGAATTCAGTGACACAGATGAGCCTGCACTATCTGTTTTGAGCGGTTGTTATCTGGGAATAATTTACCTGTGGAGGGCGCTATTGAAGATGAAGAGCGAATTAAACAGGATCGTCTACAAGTCGATGTATCAGGAAAGCAATGCGTTTTATGTATTGCTCTCTACAACGTTGGACACATAACGGTAATTGATATGGTTAGCCTTTTGCTTGACTACGTTATGAAACAGCTAATAAAACTGTTTAGCTTAGTTTGAACAACTTAGAAAAACCGTGGAGAAAAGCCCTGTCCTTGCATATTGATTGGTTACAAGTTTTTAATGGTGGGAGACAGGGTTTTTTAGACGGCAGAAAATACTCAATGGCGTTGACTCATGAATTTTGCACCATTTGTCTTGAAGAATATTAAAAACACCACACAGACATATAAACAACATTTAAAACTAGATTTTCACCACAGGGGGTCTTTAACATGTCAAATATTTATGAAGAAATTCATTTTTCATTTTTTCCTGCACATTTTCTTTGATTCTTCCTCCAGAATCAATTATTATTCTGTCCCTATTTCCTGTTTTAATCCCTCACAGTTCTGTTGGTCCCTACAGGCCATTATTTTTTATCATGAATGTAAATTAATTTGAGTTTTTTGCTGATGACATCCTCCGTCAATACAGCTTTCAGAATTGAGAGAGCAGGAAGAGGTAATACGCCTAATATTAATAACACTCATCGATAAAATAATAATCACAGATATGTTTTCTCCCCTTCAATGCCCTACACATGCATCAATCCATCTGGATGTGGATAAGCAGTATTTTAATGAAGTCTCATCTGAAGAGATAGTAATGAATGTGGCAGGGATTTGTTGGAGACCAGAATGAATGGATTTCCTTCCACTTTTGCATGCTGATGCATACGCACTTCTCTCATTAGATTGTAATGCAAACTGCGCGATGGCAACCGTTAATCAGTGCCGAGGTGTAGAGATTAGTATCTTTAAGTGGAATAGATGGAGGGGGATTTGACCTGGGCTAACTTTAATAAGTTAACTTTGGCACTTTGTCTCTCGGGTCTTCAGGCCACTGGAAGACTGGATTAACTCCAGTACCAATGTTCTCCTGAGCAGGCCTGACTGTCGAGTCTTAAATGCTCCCAGAAGCATAAATAGTAGTCTTTATAAGATCATCATGTTGAGTCTTAAAGATTTTAATGTTTTTGTTTTGCTACTGACTCATTTATTTTGACAAAAGAGCTTTTGTGGCTCAAAATATTTTAAGTTTGCTTTGTGATTGTCAGTATGACAAGTGAAATATTACATTATATATTCTATTTGTTTAATCCTTAAAATATTTTAAGTTTGCTTTGTGATTGTCAGTATGACAAATGAAATATTACATTATATATTCTATTTGTTTAATCCTCAAACAGTTAAAGTATGATGTTTTTTTAAATGTTTGGTGATTCATTTTTCAGTAGGTATTGGTGTAATTTTCAGGGAATTATCGTGTATGATATTTTAAATTGGTGTAGTCAACCTTTACCAGGCAGAAATTAAGTGGAGGCTTATCTCTGTGGAGACCATCTATCAAACACCAATGCATGTTTTTTTTTTCTCTTTTTTTTCTGACAGGTTTTTGTACCCATAATGATCAGCCCTCCCATTGCCCTTCTACCCGCAGGACACAATTACCACCTTTACGCAGAGGACAACCTCTGTCATGTAAATGATCCAAACCCCTTACATTAGACTGAAAAATTTTCTCCTCTGCCCCTTGAATAGATTGTGTTTTTTTCTCCTTTGAGTTGAGCCACATTTAAACAGACACAAACAGCTCCTGACTTTAAAGAAATGAATGTGAAATTACCTTTTCATGGTCTGCTCTCATAGATGCTGAGTGCACATAAACACACAGATTTAAATTGACCTCTTCCATACATATTCATGCCAAGAGCATTCACAGAACCTCACATACGTGGCCAGAGAGGGTCCGCTGTAATTGAAGTGTTTTGAGTCTGTAACCTTGAGTGCATTTCAGCCTTGATAAACACAACAGGTCAAAAGTGCTTCTGTGTGTTTATAAGTATAACAGAGCTTGGCTGAGGCTTTGAAATAAAATGCATTCATCCATATGTACACAAAACAGTATAGGCTCTTAAACCTTGCTATCTAATGTCTAAATGGAAAGTTCCCTTCTAAAGTGCAATCCTAACCTTCATTGAAGTGATTAATATAGGGTAGCAACTCACTAATATAGGGTAGCAACAGTCCACACATGCTCAACTTGCAGATACTCGAAATTATTGTTGGTAAATTAAAAATGTGAAATTCTATTAAACAATAAAATACCACACAAACATAGTAAAAAAAACCTCAAATATAACATTAACATTGGCTGATTTTTTTCACTTAGAAACATTTGTAATTCTGTCAATCTTTTTTTTTTTTTACTGAACTGGTGCATTCTGGGGCAGTCATCTCCTCAAAAGAAAACATGAAATGCTGCCTTTGAATTTACATTTGCATTTAGCAAACACTTTTATCAGATTTAGCCACAATGAGCTATTTTTGAAGGCAGCATAAACTTGCTGCCTATTTTTTTAGATAAAACTTCCTGACTTCTGACTTTTAGTATTGATAAAATTGCATTTATGTGTATTGTACTGGATGATGTGGCTTATTTTTTTGTCTGGTTTGTTAAAGAAATCAATACATATCCATACATAAAATATAAACTCGCACTAAAATTGTGTATATGGGTGTCTGCATGTGTGAAACAAATTGTGGTACGACCGCCTCAGTAATTGCGTCTGAGAACACTCAAAGGCTGTCTTGTTGCTATGTGACTACAGTCATTGAATGAAGGCTTTCTCTTGCCTTTGATTTGATGGACAGGTCTATTGTGGGGGGGCGGGTGTTGTAGCAGAAGAAGATAAAAGACTATGACAATATGTTTACCCGTATCATAGAGATTTCATACGTGGAACAAAATGCTGCTGCTGTTGCAATCTGCTTCCTCAAACACTGTCCACTAATATTGGGTTTGTTACATGTTCTTTGTTCTTGTGAGGGAACAGGCATATCTCATCATGAAACATCAGAAGTGGGTTCAAGTTTCCATGGATGGAAGTTTACATCCCAGAGACTGTGAAATAGTCACCGTTCTTTGGATAGAACATCTATTACAGCAGAAAAGGTCTAGCGTGTGATGTTTCTCCGCATCTAACAAGAGCTATCATGGTTGGCAAGACATCATTAGTGAGGGTTTGTGCTTGCCTGATAGACTGTCAAAGGACAGGTGAATTCATGAGGATCATTTTCTCTTTCCTTTCTCATGCCCAATTATATTAGAGAAGTTTCTTTTTAAATGCCTAAAACTAAGAGACATAAAACCGAATCGTTCTACCGCTGTCACTGCTGATTCTGAAATTTAGACATTATACTGCCTATTTTTGCCTCCCACAGAAGCAAACTATTTATCTTGCAGTTTCTAATTTGACACAAAACAATGTTAAACCCAAAGAAATTTGAACATAAAATGTTTAAGTGTACTGGTGAGCCATTGGGGATGTTGACTCGCTTTTGGTTGACAAAAGGTGAATGTGATTATTTGGACCTTGGTGAATCTCACAGAACTTGTAAAGAAGATCATTCACCATGGTATAAGTGCAGTTGGCGTTATTTCAATTAAAAATGATATAGTAAGAATTTTTATGTGTGTATTTTTTTTTCTTTATTTATTTGAGATTATGTGCATTCATGGGGCGAAATGTGTCTCGAAATGCTACAGCATAGGCCACATGTTTAAATAAGGCTTGTAGATGTGCTGCTTTTCTAGTGTAGAATAGCGCAAAACATATTCACACATCACAGACCAGAGTGCTTGACTCCGTATGCACATTTTTTTCACTCATCGTTTAAGTTTGCATATGGATGATGCCAAACAACCCCAGCAGTCCGCATTCGGTTCACCTAAACGATTTGGTACAACAGTCTGCCAAATCATGAGCATCGCCTCACTGCGCCGAACACACAGCTGAGTGCTACGACAAAAGCCCCCCTACACCAAATCCGCCCCTAATCTAAGTCTTTGTTCAGTTTTCAGACAGCGATGCAGGCCATCAGTGCATTGGCAGTTTTGAGCTAAGAGCTTTGCAGCAATGAGGCTGTGTAGCTGTTAGAAAACTCTGTCTGAACAGCCCTAGACACGTGTATATCCCCCCTTTCTCGTTCACTCTCCCCAGATATTTTGGGCTAACGCCTTGAGCTCTACCTTACTTCAAAGATGAGCAGAGGTGCTTTGTTTTTATTTATTTATTCCTTCTTTTCTCTATTTATTATTAATTTGTTCTTCCTTCAGCCGCTCACAGACAGGCAGGCTGAGCTGATGTCATGGAACTGGGTGGGACTGTTGTGAAACAGAGGAGGAGCCTCGTGATCTGGACTTGATTTCCTTCTGGCTTCAGAACGAAGAGATCATTACTGAAAGCTAGTCTATTGTCGTTTTGAACGATATACAGGAAAAACTCTTATTTTCAACCACATGTGTGGCATGCTGTTGATCATCATAGACAACTGGATTTACAGTTTCTTAAGAAAATACCAGTACTACAAGATGTAAATGTGTATTTTGAAAATGTATTTGCGATATACCTGTTTACTTCCCAATTTATCGCATGATCTCATACATAATTTTTTTTTCCTTCTGATTATTTCAAATAGCTCTACTCTTATTCAGACATGTCAAATCGTGATAGTAATAACTGTTGCCTTTTTAGAGGTTAAGATTGCAAAAGGTCAATTGCAGAAACCTCCATGTCAGAGAAGTTCAGCCACTCCATGTCTAAGTGCATAACAAGAGATTTTGTGTAATTGTCCTTTCAAAACATTTATGCGATAGTGCTGGGATTGACAGGAAATGCTGCAATGATCACGATAATGGTCAAAAACGTTTAAAGATGGATGTAGCACGTAGCCAAGCTGAATGTACGTTTAGAAAGCATGCTGTCGGGAACCCGTGACCTGCAGCTGCAAAAAAAATAAAAAAGAAAAGAAAATGAATTCGCTCACGCTGGGCATTGTGGGAAACATCACTTTCAGGGGCATTACACTATAATGCCTCCACCAACCTTTAACTCCCCTCCTGTGCTATTTCACTTATGGGGAAAGAGCAAGAGAGGAACAGCGTTCATCATCAGTGCCTTTTTTGTGACTGTGGGGCTAAAACAATATAAATAACGGGGGCCTTGAAGGATTGGTGCGCTGCACTCTGACAGTGAGATAGAGTATTGATTCTGAGCACAGTGCTAAAATTGCCTGCCTTCAGGCCTCCAGGCACACATGTTGGCAGTTCTCAGAGAATGTGAGGCATCCTCTGAAACACGAGAATGCTGTCAGTGATAGCCGTGTAGAAACAAAACATGGGAGAGCTGCAATTCGGCATTTTCCATTCATCAGAACCAGCTTTGTTCTTTTCTTTTCCTTGAAAAACAAATTTGAGCTCCAACTTCGACGCAATCCGTGAGTGGTGACCTAGGCTCTTAAGCTAACCGGTTCTCATTTAGAAAATGGATGCCATGCTGTCAGGGCAATTTTTACATGATTAAAAAACCCCTAAGACAACCTTGCATTACCTTGGCGCTCCATTAATAATGTACAGGAGGTTGATGGGACTCTAACAGTGTGGAGAGCAGCAAATCATGCCACCTCAATCTCAAATTCATAACCCGCCTGTCCTCTCTCATCCACGCTGAGCACTGTGTTCCTGTGACAAGGTGTGATGCTTTAAGCCTTGATCAAGCCCCCAGACTGCGGCTGTTTGGAAAGGATTTTAAGTTTCTTCTGGGGTCAGACGACCTTGCTGATGCATGCTTTTTAAACAATGTAGTCTGCATCTTTGAGCCTACAATAAAGAGACTTTCTGCAAGTTTATGGTCGAGAAGTGATGAGCGGTAAAGTGTTTTTTTTTTTTTCTAAAGATACATTCAATATGTTTTATTCAGTGTGAAGGGGTTTTGATAAGTAATTTGAAGTAATTAAGAAGTAATTTGTGCGAATTCAGTGTTGAAGTAGAAATTTTCTACCTGAAGTAAATTGTAACATTACACGCAGAAGACAACATTCCTCCGCCCAGGTGAGCAACCACCAAGAAAAGGTGCTAACACCAATTCTCGTCCAGGACAACTGGAAGCTGCTAGGGACTGGAAGATGCTGGCTGATCTTCATCAACGGCTTATTTTTCCACCTGAGATTGCCACCACTAACCTACGACCAGATATTGTTTTGTGGTCTGTATCAGCACACATTGTTCAACTGCTGAGTTAACAGTGCCATGGGAGGATGCGGTAGATGAGGCATATGAGAGGAAGAAACTGCGGTATGCACATCTGGCCACTGAAGCAGAACAGCGAGGATGGAGAGTCCGGGTTTACCCAGTGGAAGTGGGTTGTCGAGGTTTTGTGTCACACTCTACAACCCGGTTCCTCAGAGACGTCAGATTCAGTGGCCAAGAGTTGCGTCGCACAGTAAAGAACTTATCTGAAGCAGCAGAAAGGAGCAGCAACTGGCTGTGGTTGAGACGGAAAGATTCTAGCTGGCTGTGTACAGGCCGCCATGCTACGGTTTCGTAGAATTCTTGAAAACTTGAAGAGTCTGTTGGTTTATTTGTATAGGTTGTTCAGTATTTACAGTCATTACGTTCCTGTGTATATTGCGTGAATGACGGGTGGTTGGGCAGATATTGTGTTTTGCTGTAGGTGGTATGCCATACGGAACCGTTGCCACTGAAACTGCATATTAACGCACCAGTGGGGCTCGACAGCCTTAGTCAAACGGGTTGGCGCATATGGTTGGGTTGCGGAGAGATTGTGAGATTGTGGTTAGGTCTCAGCAGCAGAAGGGATGCAGGGGTCAGTAAGCTGGGCTGAGTTGAGTGGGGGACGGAGGGGGGTGACTCTGGGACGCCAGAGTCACTGTCGAGCCCTCTTGAGGTGTCGTAGGCTAGTCGACGAAACACTGAGGACGGAAGGTGCCCACTTGAAGACCCTAGAGATGTTCCCTACTCCGCTCAATCCAGAGGGTTGTTATGGGGGGACCGCACTGTGGTTGCAGCCGTTGTGTGTGCTGACGTGCAATACACTGTAGCTATTAACACCAGACAGAAGGAGATACACGTCACCAGATGGAAAGAAGCGTAAATGGATGGAGAAGCATAGGTTACTGTAAAGCTACGTCTTAGTTGGTGCTTATCTTGGCGAAAGCCGAGTACAAATCAGCATGAAGTTTTAACATCTACTCTCGTGTAATGGAAATCTTGTTTGTTGTAAAAAAAAAAAAAAATTATTGTTAATAATAATTAATATGTAGTTTCTTGTTGAACATACAGAAGTGTAACACCATGTCCTAACCAGATGCAATGCGATAAGATTCCAGCGACAAATAATTTGTCTGTCAACACTAGACGCGACGCGACTGCGAGATTGGTCAAAATCAATCAAAACCCACAGCCAATCAGAACAGCCTGTGGGCGGAGTCTCGCAGCAAGTGCACACCAGAGAGTAATCTTGATGGCATTCGCAAGAAAATGGATAAGTAGGCTACATAATCAAATTCACAAATATTACACCATTTAAACATTATTAAAAAGGCTACTGAGTTACTAAAACAATCTTTGTCAAAGAATACGCTTGTTTGTTCACAGTTTGAACGTTCTTGATTCCATTTGTTAAAATTTAAGATTATCCATTGTTGCTTTTACAGCTACAAAGCTGGGAGCACTAAATGATATTCAAAGTTACATTGCATGCTTTTAATATTAAATAAAGCACATAAAAAGTACCTGAGATGATCATTGCCACACTTTGTGTTTGTTGTTCCAGCCGCGACGTCACAGAAAAATAGAAACCGTTTTTAAAATAGAATCGCCGCATGTCGCCGTCGCGGCTGGTTAGGACAAAAACTCTGATTAACATGGAAAAGATACCGCGCATGTAGGTAGGACGCGATGTAATGCTGTTTTTGGTTGCAGTTCTTCTACAGACGCATTCAATTGTTGTCGTTTTTTTATTCAGGGTTTTTCCTGCATAGACAATCATGAGGCGGCCGCCTCCGTCAAATTTCGTGCCGCCTCCGCCTCTCGACAAAACTCGGACAGACAGTCACGTGCTCATATACACTTTTTCCACCGGGACAGTTCTGTCGCGATTCTCGCTTGTGTCCATTCTCTAACCGTGTAGTTTGCCGATAGTGCTGCACGGATCATAATCCGCGGGTCGAGTAATAAAAACATTCCATTCAATCGAGGGTGGATGACAGCTAAATGAGTGTAATAAAGACACGGAACTCCCATCATGGTACCTAATGTACGGACGGTAACAAAGTTGCGCTGTTGAGTCTCGCGCAATTATTTATAACATTAATTATAGTTAAGAAACCTACACACAACCAGAGTGCTGTTTTCCTGAATGCCATCACGATTGAAACCGAGATATTAATTTCATAACAGTTCAATAAACAAATAGTTAAAATTAAGTTACTTACATTTTTAGACTGTTTTTGTTCTGTTTTAGCAGCGAAAATAGTTCCAAACAACAGAACCATATCGCGTCTCAAAGCAACACTCATCCATGATTCATTACTGAATCATTCAGCGTTGTGAACTAATCGCTTGAGTCAAAGATTCAATTGCCCATTATTAAACCGCCTCATTCTGAATCAATCAGCCGTTTGAACGAATCGTTTACATTAATGACTCAATGACTCGCTCATTAAGACGGCCGCCTGCCGCCTCCTACTGGCGGTTTAGTTTCCAAGTATCATTCTTTTCAACATTCGTTGTACAGTATATTCAAAAAATATTCAAAATAATCTCATTTAATACAGTTATAATTTTTCAATGTAAATTATTTAATTTGATTGGTAACAGCCTAGTGTCTTATTATTTTAATTGAATGTATTGATAAAATGTAAGAATTTTAAATGAAATTTAGAGCATACATTAAATACAATTAGGGGGAAAATGCCGTTTATAAAGGTACAAAAAAAAATTCTGATAAGAGTGTTTTCAAAAATGAAACATTGACAATCAGTTTAAAGGGAGTAAAGCCTCTGTTTAGGCTATAAAGAAAATGTAATTTTGCCAAAAGAAGAAATTCTAATTTAAATAAATGTTAATTGTGTGATATGTTACCATTTTATCATGCTTAATTGAATAATTGTAATGTGATGATCAGATGCAGATATATAAATCAAAGAATATGGCTGGTTGGCGGGTGGATTATTATTTATTTTTAACAACAGATTCGAGTGACTCAAAGTGCACCAGATTAATGAATTTATCTTTAAAATGTACAAAATTTTCTCCCGGGGGGGCATGCCCTCAGACCCCCATACTGTTACAATTTTACCACCTCCGCCTCATTTTGATCCAGGATAAACCCTGTTATTGTTAATTAAAAAAACATTCATGTTAATGAATGTTGTTCTTGAAATTAATAGGTTTTTTTTCAGATGCGAGGCAGTGATACAGTTGTATTGTGTTTTATAGGTCTATATGATATGAGCTGATAGAGAAAACAGTCTGTTTCAACGAGAAGCATTTTGAGTCTATTCTTGATAACATCTGCATGCTGCTCTTTAGCAATAAGCTCCATCATGTTCGTGTGAAAAGGGGAGAGAACGAGGAAGGGAAAAAACATTGAATGGCTTTTAGGGAAGGCATTTGTCTTCTCAAGAACACAAAGAGTAAGAGCATGACCTGAAGTGGCAGTCCTAAGTGACAGGTCACATCATACCCACCCACCCGCTCCCCTCCGGCGACAAACGTGAAGCCACATCACTTCAAATCCCCACTCACTTGGCTTTAGGATTTTGGGTTCTTTTATATCCTTATAAAAGTGACAGTGGTTTCTCCATACGGGCAGGAATAGCGACAGAGTTTCAAAATCCTTCTTTTATAGCGCTACTATTGTGTGGTGAATTGCCTTCTATATGGCACTCTCGAAGTACTGCAGTTACTATGAGAGGACAGCTAAGCTGTATTATTATTGTGTACATGGTACAGGTCAAGTTAAAACACAATCACGTTCTAACATCTATGGTCATTGTGGGACCAAAACAGATTTTCCCAGAATATAGTTCGATTTAAAGACTCCCCGGCTGAAATGTTCAGACAACATACATTTAGATGCTATTCCATGATAGTATGGAGACTGACTCTATTATGTCATTCATGTAAAGGGTTATTTTGGCATGTTTGCTTTTTTGCTTCTCTGATTGATGGAGATTAATTATCAAAGTCATGGGTTATTCAGTTTTTCATCAGGAATTCTGCTGTCATTTAAAAAATTAGAAATAATGTGGGCTGATGGCTTAAAAAGAAGCATTGATTAACAATCTCTGAGCTCACAGTAGGTCTGTCTTTAAGGATTTATTGTTCTGTATCAGTTCTTTTATACACTTTTTATACATAGGTACACTTTTATTTTTTGATTATTTTTATTCCTTTCTATGTAAAGCACTTAGAATTGCTATAGTGTATGAAATGTACTTTATAAATAAACTTGCCTTGCCTTGCCTTACCTTATGGAGAAAACGAATAGGATTTTTACTTATTAATTTTGATTGTGGTCCATTTCTGCATGATTTCAAAGGTCACTCACCTCTTCATGGCCATAATGAGCATGCTGACCACTTTTTAAAAAACCAGACCCTTTGAGATTCATCTCTGTGGCACATACTGTACATGTCTAGTCAAGATGAGGCATCTCTCACCATCTTGACCTACAGTTGTACAGTTCTATTGTACAATATCTTTTATTTTCCCAGTTACTGTGAGGTGAAAAACTATCTCAAGGATACCAGCTAATCTTGCTTTTGCCTATCTTTTAGTTGCCTGATTCGAGCACATGGGATAATTTTCTGATCATGATTATTTCTGTGCTTATTTACAATGATACCAGCTACTACTGTGCAGAACCTTTTCTGTTCACAATCATTAGGTGCGGGAAAATTAGATTCCTGAATCATTAGACTGTCACTTGCCGTCACTCCCCAAGGCAATTTGTGTTCTCTGAGTCAGTTTGGGAAGTTTGGGAAAACATTGGGAAGTTTTCCCAAAATGACTTGGGAGTTTTTGGACCCTTTTTATGTGTGACCATTCGATTCCTTCTGCTAAAACACCTTTAACACTCTCTAATAAAGTCAAGCCCTTCTGGGTAAAAAAGAGGCAAGCACTGTCAAACCACGAAGATAAAACCAGCAAACATGCTTAATTATCCAGCACTTCCACACAACGGCTGTGCTCAAAGTGCACATCCGGGGTAGTTTAGGCAGGGAATGAATAAATCTAGCTTCGGTGTCGTACAGAAGTAACAAGTATTGATGAGCTATTCAGAGTGTATTTCCCAAAGGACGGGTAATTGCGGCTCGTGTGCTCTTGTACTTGAGAAACTGCATGGGCTAAAATGAGCTCCTCACGTGACGATGACGAGGCCCGTGCTGATGAATGTTCATGTCTTCTCTGATCCAGAGTCCGTGTTTGTAAAAGTCACCGTAATATAATCTCGGAGATTGGTCGGAGGGTAAGTGGGAGAGTAATTTGAACATATACATCGTTGAAGTGCAGCTTGCTAGAAGGAGGACGCTCCCATTAGCCTAACATAAGCACTTGTATTCTCACCATGCTTTCATTTTAATGCTTTCCAACCACCTTTATAGCACAGATCATTTCTTAAATTACTATTAGCATGCATTTGATTCTAATGAACGCTGTTTTCGGTAATGAAATGAATAGTAGTAGGCAAGGCGGCACAGATGATTCAGCAATTCTTACAGTATGTGAGGGAAGTGCGAAACACATCTCCTTATTGCTTTAATTTTGTATACACTGCTGATCTTTTATTTTCCCAGTTGCTGTGAGGTGAAAAGCTATCTTAAGGACACCTGCTAATCTTGCTTTTGCTTATGTTTTAGTCGCCGGATTTGAGCACATGGAATAATTCGCTCATCATGATTATTTCTGTGCTTATTTACAATGAAACAGGCTATTACTGTGCAGAACCTTTTCTGTTCACAATCATTAGGTGCGGGAAAATTAGATTCCTGAATCATTAGACGAGGGGGGCTTTTTGTTCAAGGGGCAAGGACAATAGACTGCTTTTGTTAGCACTTCTGTCTTGGTGTAAGAAACCATCACAATTACGCGCATCGAAACAGCTGTAATTATGGCAAGAGCATTCGTCTTTTTTTCTTCCCATTAAAGCTTCTCGCGTATCACAGAGGAACACTTATAGTCCACTGAACGGCAGACATTACTGGAGCTGTTTTTCATCCGGCTCGCCCTGTAAACACTATCTCATTTTGCTGATGGCTTTTCACTGGTGACAAAACAGCATCTGAAAAAAGAAAGGGTGAAAAATGCCAGCTAGCAGTCTTGGGTTGTTTTATTGTTCTTTTGCAGTTGCCGTGCGCTTCAGGACTGGTAAATTAGCGCAGCTCGCGCTGTGGCTAATCGTATTTTAGCTGTCGCAAGTGTTCATTAGCATGCGGATCCACGCCGGGCCTGGAATCAAAGGCCTGACCATGTCCAGGAGGTGGGATAGCTGTGCCCTGAACACGCGGTCGGTTTGTTGTTTCCGTCGTGGTTGCAAATGAATGGCTTGATGCTAATCTGCATTGGAAGATAAGAACACTGCTACAATTAAAAACACATTAAAAACAGAAAATAATCGCAAGCCCAAAACATTCCAGGCGAGTTCAATAATTACATCAAGCAGCGTATTCCCTGTTGGAGGAGCAATTTCTGATTAGACTTGAACGTAGTTTATGTTAATTTCATTATGTTTGAACAATGTGGAGTAAAAAAAAGGCACTGGAAAAAGTCTGGCTTATCCGTGCGATAAGTAACTTTTAATGTTCTCAGTGGGTTTAAAATAAAAAAACAAAGAGTCCTTTCTTACAGTAAATCTCAAAGGTAATTTATAATGGGTTAGCAGAGCATATGTAGCACGGGAAGGACAAAAGGCGGAAACGTGCATAAATTGACCAGAACGCTTTTGTTCATAAAGCAGCAAATTTAAATGTAGTGTTGAGCTAATGAGGCTGCTTTCCCCTTTGAGCACCAAGTACTTTCCTCCTTAACTGACCTATTGTTGACAATGTTTGTTTGTTATCTTGCTGTGCTAATGACATCTAATCTCAGTTGTAGGCCTGTTCCTTCTGGACTGCATGTTTTAATAAAGCTGTCTTTGGCCAGAATGCTGGCTGTATACATTCATTTTCCCTGTACTTTTGTTTCCTTCAGAGACGACAGAGCATCTGCCATTGTGGTTTCCCAGTTTTTTTGAACTCGCCATCTGAACCTTGACCTCCATCATAACCTTGGTAACCATTTCATCTTTTATTTCTCCCATCTTTGATTCTTTGTTGTTATAAATTCCCCTGTTATGTTTGCTTTATTTAGTCATGTGCATCTGTTTTGTTTTAATTATTTATGTTAATATGTACCCTTCCTCCCCCAACCACATTTAAAGTTATAGAAGGAATATCTTTTCATTATTTATGTATTTGTTCATTCATTCTATTTATTTACTTATCTTTTTATGATGGAATTTGTGCGTTATTATGGGCATTCACTTTTTTAATTAATTGATACTATAGCTAATGGCCAATTAATCAGCCTGTATTTTGCGAAATATATTTATTTGTTTACTGTCATTGGTTTCAGTTCCAAAATTTTATATCCATCATTTTATTCATTATATATTTACATAAATAGACCACTTATTGATATCCATGTGAATGAATACGGCACACTGAACTGTAGTAAAAGAATATAGTAAAAGTTGACGAGAGTGGTTGGACTTCCATGTTTAACAGATTATAGTTAATTCATTCCTGACTCTCTCCAAATCCTTAAATATCCAGATAACAAACCAGCAACCCACACACACTGAAGCAGATGGATAAACACACACAAACACACACGGATGCGACAGCTGACCTTAATAAGCCCTCGTCAGGTCTGACCTCCGCATCCAGGCCTGTCCTGTGAACACAATCGAGACGGTGATCCAGACAGCTGTTTTTTATCTGCTCTGAGCTCTGCCGTCACGTACATGAGGCCAGTGTGACAGGTGCACTGTGATGAGAAGAGGATTCAAGGGCGGCTCATCAGTACGACAGCTAGCTTGTCCTCTTTTGTGATGGTTCAGGAAGCCAGGGAAGGATCGGTACAGTGGTTTTGGCGATGCAACACCAATTTGTCATGATGCAAAGCTCTACGTTAGTTTTGACTTCATAATGAAAATGAAGTGTCAGGCACAGTGTAGGTCAGACCACAGTGCTTTACTGACTTTAATAAGCCAAGAGCATCTGTATTAAAAACTCACTGATGCCATTCACTTTCATGTTGAATTAAGAACAGTTAATTACAAAACTTTAATCAGTGGGGTCCTAAATTTTTCGTCCGACATTGCTAATTATTGCTAATTATGTTTTGAACACAGTTTATCAGATTTTCTTGTTCTGAATGGACATGGTTTGATATTCAATCAGCACTCAGATGGAATTTCAGTAGGTGTCTTTATTATTCTATTCTCATTGCTGAATCAGTCATAAACATTTCATGGGCCATATATCATCCCAAAATTAATTTTTTTTTCTATTTTAATAGGCATTTTATATAATTTTTTTCTTTGTGGCTATTTTAATGTCAAATCAATTATTTTTAAATAATTCTAGTATTTTTTTTACTGAATTGTATTTATATTTGCTGGATTTCATCAGTATTACATTTTTTCATTGAAAATGTATAAATATATTTTAGAACAGTAACGTGAATAACTCTTTTTAGAATATTGACAACTACAAGCAAACGCAAAAGAGAATTCAGGAAAATTGATTTTCATTTTCATGAAAATAACACAAACCACATGAATGTCCCTAAAAGAAACTAATTTCTTTATACAAAATGTAATTTTCTTCTTTTTCCCTTTTCTTTTATTGGTTTTAGTGTGAAAAAGGTAACCTGGGCAAGTTTTCATGAGATTTACGCTCAAATATTGGAAGAAATCACAATCATGTTTTTTCTTTTAATTGTTTAAATAAGTCTAATACTGATCTACTTCATGTGGTAAATGTTGGAAGTCCAGCATTTGGAGAAAAAGCTGCAGAATAATGCTGCATGCAGAAAACAACGCAGAAAGCCGCTCCATAATACGAGGAGTTGATGTTGAAATGCCTCAGCAGTTTTCAATTTCCGACAACACCTAGGAACAGCCAAGACCCCGAGCCAGCTATTATTTCCCACACAATCATCAGCCCCATACAAACCCTCTCCTGTGACAATTTTCAAAGCCTCTCCAATATCACTGTGCCGTGCACCTACTTACAATTGCCATCAATTAGCTTTGTGTATTAATGTTCCGCTTTGCGGCAATGCTACGATGTAGCATAAAGATGCTGTCACTCGAAGGTGCATCGCTCATTTGCGAGATAAGGTAAAACAAATTGCCCCATTGTTTTATGCTGCAGCACTGGTGCAGATAGGTTTCAAATAGAGGCTGTCACAAAGCGAACACCAGGCGTTTTGAACAATAGATCAGAAAGATTTGTCTAAGCTGCGCACAGGGGTCGGATCCTTCATAATCCACCTCGACCTCTAACCCTTTCTTCACGGACACTTAGTCTTTTGAGGCTGTATTCATATAACCTTGCTGTATGGCTAAGCCGTTAGGTCAGACTGACCCATATGACTGATGTCCTCTTTTCAACGTATACGTCCCATCGGACTGGGCCCTCCGGTGTACGGCACTACAGATAGAGGTCAGATAGTTTTGATTACAATGCCCTGCTCTGTTCAAGATACTATCTGCCTTTTACCTGAGAGGAAGCTCTTTCCGCATCATTCATCTTTGCTCTTTGAGTGGCTCTGGTAAATAGTACACATTGTGTTTGTTCTCTCTCTAGGGGAAAATGGATTTAATAAATCTTTGTGATATACAACTTGTCTTATCATCGGCAAGTAGTTCACTCAACCTTTTAGCGTGAAAGGAAAAACATACAAGTAAGCTAGAGTCAATAACAGCATGTCACGAGTGTTTCTCTCAGCGGTGGTAGCAGAGGTTTGTTTGCTCTGACCCTGTTTGGAGACAAATGAAACTAAAGTATGGCTCTCATACTCGAATACAGCATTAGTACACGGCGTACCAATGTGGTGCCCATGTCATGAACAATTCGTTCTGCCCATTGAAGACCTCAAAGCGATCCCATTGGCTGAAAGAACTTTAAATGGGTACTCTATACAACGCCTGATTAAAAATTCCAACAAAATGATCTATGCCAGGGGTGTCCAATCCTGTTCCTGGAGATCTACCTACCTGCAGAGTTCAGTTCATTCTGTAATTGTCAAGTGATCCTGAAAATCTTAGTGTTGGAGCTGAACTTTGCCGGAAGATAGATCTCTAGGAACAGGATTGAGCATCCCTGATCTATGCCATCTGAAGTATTTTAATATGAATTTTAACCGAATTGTTCATTACACCAGAAACTGAAATGAAACTTTTAATCTCATGCTGGAAAGCAAATTTTAGTTTAGTTTCGTATGGTGAGTTTTTAAAATTCGTTTAGTTGTTGTAAGCAGGACTAGTGCCGAAGGTGGGATCCACATTGTGTCTAGTGACCAGAATACCAGAGAAATTAGAGGTGGGCTCTTACAACACCCTTCAAACAAATCACATAGAAAACTGCCATTCCAAGTTGGTCCTAGTAGATTTTGCAATCTGATTATGTTTAAATCTGATGTTATTTTGGTGAAGCAGGTTCGTTTTGGCAGTAGGGATGAACTGAGAAACAGCCATCTGAAATATTTGAATATGAATTTTAACCGAATTGTTCATGACACCAGAAACTGAAATGATAAACTTTTAATCTCATGCAGGAAAGCACATTTAAGTTTAGTTTTGTATGGTGAGTTTTTAAAATTCGGTGCATTTAAGCGCATAAGCCTGTAAGACTGGAACAACTGGTTGATGGAATCAACCTCACCACAGGTCTATAAGACAAAGGACCTTGCTTGCACATTAACATTTAAACATCTCACACACACACACACCCCGCATCCCCCTTCCTTGGAGCACCTTATCTACATTTTCTCTCTCTCTCAGTCAGTAACACTAAAAACTCACACAAGAATATATATGGTTTTAATGTGAATGTGATTAGCTTTAAGGATTGTTTAGTATCATTTTAAAGGTCTCAGGGTGACTGGAACATAATGTCTCTTTCCCAAAGAAGTAAACCCAAAAGGTAATAAAGTTCTTAGGAAGTTTAGAAATATCTTCCACACCCTCCAATACTGGAGGGTGTGTCTTTGAGTTAACACCTTCGACCATTTGACTGAATGCTAATTTTCCACTGCTAGCAAATGGTGACTTACAGGTAAATTTCCACTGTGAATGATGTTTAGATTTGAAATGAGGTCTGGGTATATAATGAAACGCAGCGAGAGCTCAGGGCCTTTTCTGTATCTGAGATCGGCCCGTGAGGCTGAGAGTTGCGAGTCTCTCTGCCTCACGCATTTCCCCTTTGTTCTAGAACATTTGATGGTTTGCATTGATTATCTTTCAATTGATTATGGAATTGTAATAATACATTTACCTGACATAATAAATTGTTATATTTGATTATTCTAACAGACTTTGACTTTATTTTGATTGGAGTTAAAAGGAATAGTCAAACATTAACGTATATTTAATGATGCACAGATATCATTGAAAAACCTTTTCATTTTATGGAGTCAGATGAAACGAGTTAATACATAAGATAAAATGTATTGCATTTAACCAAAAATACTTTGCCACGAGAAAAGACAGTAACACGCAAAGACCTTCACCGCTAATTCGAGTACCGCCATTGGATCGAGTTAGACGGCCTTACAAAGCCTATCATTATTTATTGAGTCGCGTGATAGGATGTATGCATATGCCTTGTCATAACCAGCTCTGTTGGGCAGAAAAGCTTGAGGAAATCAAATATTAGCATGAGGTCCCTCGTGACACGATAAGATCGCCTCTAATGATGAAGAGCCTTCGACTTCATCCCCCACCAAACAAAACTGTGTGTAAAGTCTGCCCAGCTCGCTGCGGCTCAGCAACTTTGCCAAATATGAAATATTTAGTTGGCGCTCGAAAAAAAAAGGAGTGACTCTTGTGAGAACCGTCAGAAATACTGTGCACATGAAAGATGATCTTTGCTTTTAAAGCTCAAGTAATCTTTACAAACTCCGGTCATGTTCAATCATGGCTTTGAATGTGGAAATAACAACGAACTCTGTCCAAAAAGAGAATCCTCCCTCATAAAACATGCCTTTCACTATAAGGGATGTCAGAAATGGAGATTTGATGTCATCCTAAAGCTCCTAAATGACTCTTATGACAGTAAACCTGGCCGTCTGTATCCAACATGCGTACGTTTCCCCTCGGGCGGCATGCTGAGATGCCAGACAGCTGTAAGGAAAATGTATTTGCATGGGTATCCGTCTCTGTGCTTCACGCTGACGCCTCTTGTGAAGATACAGAGTTTCATCAGTTTGCTTTGTCAGACTCCATTGTAATTCCAAACCAGGTACGGGGAGGAAGGGAGCTTTAAACATTAAATCAATGAGGACTACGGACACCAATCTATGGAAAAAAGAAGGTGGGGGGGAAAATCAAAATTTGAGGCAGTTGCGCAGGGACCATCTCATTTAGCCGGAGCTCAGAGGCATGCCAAGATTAATATACCTCGCCTATTTGGTTGCATATTGCATATCCCTCCTCGACTCAAGTCTGTCTAGGCCAGCGGGCCCACTGTAGCACAGATCATTTTTAAAGCGCTTCATTATTTCACCAACCAATCTCTCTCTCTCTCACTCTCTCTCTCTCTCTCTCTCACCCAGGTCTCTCCATTGATTTAATTAGTGTGCAGAGAGAAACTATGCGTTTGAGAAGTTACATGATCTCTATTATGTATGCTGGAGCATCATTTGGTAATCTGCACCATGTCGGCTTTCTTTATTGGCCGGCGGTGAGGTGGACTCCCAAGGAGCCTGTTGTCTGACGGCCACCGTGACCATGATAAAGTATTAGTGGGCTTTAGAGTCCTTGCTTTTCATTTTTATTTTATTCATTAATTTGCATGTGTGCGTGTAATACGGACTGTGTTTCATCAGGACCGGCTGGAGAGTCGGATAAATTCCGAGATTCAGCGGACGGACCCTTAAAGAACACCATTGCACAGAGACAGTGATAAATGCACAGGACTTACCTACACTTTATTAATACTTAAGGCAACACTTCATCATCTTTCAGCAAAAATTAGTGCTTTTTCCCCCCGTAGATAGATTCGTAAGAACAGCTGTGAGCCCAAACACATCATGGTTCCATGATTTGGTCAAGAGGGGAGGAATGCTGAGTGAGTTTTCTATCCTGAACGGCTGTAGCATCTGCCTGTATGGCGTGCTGGCAGAGTTTCTGAAACAAAATGAAATGAGCTAATCAGTTTGTGCCATGCTTAATTTAATCTCCCCGGTGCCGCGCTATCGATTTGATTTTTGACTCCTGATTTACGAAAAGCAGAAGAATAATGTCATATAGTAATGAGGTCATGTTATTAAACGGGTGCAGCTACTGAAAGGCTCTTACAAGGTATTTTTTTAATACATTTTTTGATGTATTACACAACATTAGTTGTATTAAAGCATTTGTAACTAGTTGAAGCTGATGTGAACCAAAAGAGCAGACAGGAAACAGGCAATGTTTTAATACAGTTAATGAAATAATTGTTCTTTTACTTGGACTTGTTGTCGTAAGCAGGACTAATGCCGAAGGTGGGATCCACATTGTATCTAGTGACCAGAATACCAGAGAAATTAGAGGTGGGCTCTTACAACAGCCTTCAAACAAATCACATAGAAAACTGACATTCCAAGTTGGTCCTAGTAGATTTTGCAATCTGATTATGTTTAAACGTGATGGTATTTTGGTGCAGCAGGTTCGTTTTGGCAGTAGGGATGAACTGAGAAACAGACAGAGATGAAGCGGTATGGAGAAGCAGCAGTAGATACCACTGGGCTGTTGGGTTGCGAGTTAGAAGCCAGTCCAATATAAAACCTCATTACTGTGGCGTCATGGAAAATGTGTGCACTTTACACTCCATCTAGCAGCGCTTTTGCTGGATAAGCACTGTTCTTGTTTGGCCCTTTGTAAAGGCCTGTTTCATTAAGGGCAGGTTTCAGCACCATCCTTTTAGTACAGGTGACACCTGCTGCCATCACCTATACACTTTTTCTTTGTCTTGGAAACCCATTCAAGGACTGTGTGTCTGTCAAAGATGGTTTATTAGATGTCTCTTATGAACTGTTCAAAGAGCTGTGCTCCACAACATACAGAGTTTCCTCACTTCCTAGTCCCTACACATTCAAAAAAGTTAATGTTGTTTTTATTTTCATTCCATTTTTAAATAATACAATACTAATAATACATTTCTGATTTCATTCTTTATTTAAAAAATGTTGGCATTAAAAAAATGATGTCTCTCATTTGCACAATTTTATGAGAACAGAGGTGTACTGTTTTGTCTTTTTCTATATGATGTTTGGTTGTGTTTTAAAGGTATTGTGATGCAGAAGGAGGCACGGTTCATAGTCAACGTCAATGTCTTTCTCTTTGGAAATGGAATCTTTCGTTGAAGGCAAAGAACTGAAGGCCATAAATGAATACAGTCTGAACCTTGATGATGTCACGAAGGAATGGTCAGCATAGTGCAGAAATGATCATTTCACGTCTTCAGCAGTCAGTCCTGAATTGCAAATGTATATCTGGTACACACACACACACACACACACACACACACGCACACACGCACGCACGCACGCACACACACACACACACACACACAGACACACACACACACACACACACACACACACACACACACACACACACACACACACACACACACACACACACACAGCTTTGTTTCTGTGATTTGTGAGGGCATTCCATAGGCGTAATGGTCTTTATACTGGACAAACTGTATATTCTATCCTATTCTAAAGCCATTTAAAATATGAGGACTCAGGAATTGTCCTCGTAAATCACATTGAATTTGTAATACCAGTGTAATACCCCTGTCATGATACACATTTGTGTCCTCACAAATCACAAAAAACACACAAATCACACACACACACGCACGCACGCACGCACGCACGCACGCACACACACACACACACACACACACACACACACACACACACACACACACACACACACACACACACACAACATTACCAAGCAAGACAAAACATGTCCTTGCATAAAATTTGCACTAATAAAGACTGCAGATGCAAAAAATGTAGCTGGAAAAAAAGGTCAGCGGCATAAACTGGCTGCAATTATAACAATGCCGGCTGAAAAACCAGTCGGCATTAGGCTAATTAGCCAACAAACAAAATCTCTCCTGAGTCTGTATTTAAAACAGTGTCTGTGCTCTAGTGTGTTAGTATACCAGATATCCTCAGAGTTTTGTCTGGGTGTTCACAGACTGGCAGACTGCTACGCACTTGTCTGCAGTTGAAAAATACAAATAAATAAATAAAAATAATAAAAAATTGAGATGCTCGTGCCAGCCTTGGGCCTTAAAAGCATCCCGCTGAGTTTGGCAACTGGCACTCAGCACCGCTCCAATTTTAGATGGAGCTGCTCTTTGCCCAGTCTTTCTGAGGGACACTGAAGTGTTGGATAAAGACCACATGCTGGATGGATTGGTAGGAAACTTATTCTTTATCAAGCACTTTGCATAGTCATGTTCTAATTATTATTTGCAGGTACTACGTTTACAGGCAACCTGTGCAAATTTATTGAGAATAATAAATCCTGTCAAATCTATTTTGACTTTAAAGGGATAGTTCACACAAAAATTTAAATCCTTTCATTAATTACTCACCCTCATGTCGTTCCAAACCCGCAAGACTTTCGTTCATCTTCAGAACACAAATTAAGTTGTTTTAATGAAATCTGAGAGCTTTCTGTCCCTGCACAGACAGCTACACAACTACCACTTTTTGACGTTTCATAAAGAGATCCTAAAACTAATTTAGTCTTTTATTCACATACTCATCAACATTCATCAACTCACACATCCGTTGTGGTCAACTCAAGCATGTTCGCTTGACGTGCAAAAATACGGCAATATGGCAAATACGCAGCACATTTGAACTTCTCACGCGTCAAGCAGGTTTGGTTAAACTTCTGTTTATGTCCACTGATCAATGTTTAAATGTGAATAAAGGGCTACATTTAATCTGTTGATCAAATAAAGCGATCGAGTCTCTTTAGAAAAAAATTGCACTGCTCAATAGGGTTGTTAATCGGAGCCTTAATGACGATTCCAATTTCTTAAGCCAACGATTCGATTATTTTCGATACTTCAGAATTGCCCGCGATACGATTCGATTCGATACGATTCAATACTAGATATTTTGCATGATATATATTAAGTTTCAAATAAATCAACAAAAAAAATAATAATTTGCCTTTCATTGAGAATACAGAAATAGTATGTGTGGCGAGCAGGATGAGGCTGAGTGACGTGAGAGAACGGCGAAAATAGACACGTGGACAGACAGGCGGCAAAATAAACACATTAATCGATAATCTTGCGGACGCATCGATGCATTGAATCGTCGGCTGTATAATCGATGGATCAATACGAATCGATTAATATTTACACCCCTACTGCTCAATTCATATGGATTTTTTTTACAATCTCTTTATGAACTTTTTGAAGCCTCAAAGTGGTAGTTGCGTTGCTGTCAATGGAGGGACCGAAATCTCTCAGAGATTTCATCAAAAAGATCTTCATTTGTGTTCTGAAGATGAACGAAAGTCTTACGGGTTAAAAAACGACATTAGGGTGAGTAATTAATGATAGAATTTTCCTTTTTAGGTGAACTATCCCTTTAAGGTTTAATAATTGATTTATTAATTTAATTTATAACTGATTTATTGAACAATAAAAAAAGTCTTTTGGTTTAGCATCAGAAGGTTATTTGCACATTTTAGAAGATTATTTGCAAATTTTTCATGTAGGATTTGTTCCCACGTTCAGAGGCATCTAGCGTAGTGCAGTAAAAGCTGACAGCATCATAAATTAAGTTTTTTTTTTTTTCTTTAGCCAAATGAGTTCACAGTGTGAAAAAGGCCTAAAGTAGTCCATACGCCAAATTAAAAATGGCGTGGCTGTTGAGATTACAACTAGTGTGCTTAGTTTTCGCAGATAAAATCCCCGCCTTGGTCATAAATTGTATTACTGGCTCTGGGATTCTGTTCTCTAATTGGATCCTTGTAATTGGGCAAGTGGAGCTAAACAGCCGGATTCCTGTTTGTTTATACATCTCCCCTATATTAGTAACGTGCTGCGACTCCTCAAACAGGCTGAGGGGTCACTAACATCTAGCCAAAGGCATAATTAGTCACTCATTCTTAGCATATGCCTCACTAGTAGCCCGGGCCAATTATTCATGATTAACTCGAGTCACAGTGCGAGCGGCTGATTCATGCCTGCCCACACCAGCTCGCTATCTGAAAGATTCAGAGCAGAGAAGGAAAAAACAAAAACAAAGCCTATAGTTTTTTTTGAGGAGATGAAAGAGAAGCCCTTGATGCGAGGGGCATTGAGCCTGCCAATTGTCTGTCAAGTTTCTCAAGTGAGAAAATTGGTAAATAAGAATAAAAATAACTTTCGGTCCAACATTTATAGTGTTTGAAAGAAAACCGAGAACCTAATCTGTAAATAAGTGGTAGGAAAAGAGATGTAGAGGAAGATAGGTGAATAAGAAAGACCCATCATATATGCTCCATATTGATTTTTCTCGACTTTGATTCGACTGATAGATATAGTTAAATTAAACCTTAATGAATGTCTCACCCTTGTCTTGTCAATAATAGTAGTTCTGTTTTTAACATTACGCTGGGGGAAAAAAACTGTATTGAAAAGCGTTTGAAAAGACATATGTCAAGGTAGTGAAAGTATGGGATTTTAATGATTAGCCAAACGCTTAAGGGTTGGAAACGGCTACTTAAGACTCAGGCATCAATGTGTTATCAGACCTGGGTTGTAATAAAATCGTGACTTCATTATTGTTATGAGAGCTTGTTCCACTTTCATCATGAGGCTCTAGCTGTGTGCTGTTCTGAATCTCTATTTAACTGACACCTTCAAGTAATAAATCAGTTGTTTGAGTCAGTTAGAATGGTTAATTGCAACCTCACATTATTTATAGCTTTCAGATGCACACATATAATTATGACATTATGATGTCTGTTCATCTGCAAATGGAAATTTATCTGAATTACAGCAAGCTGAATGAGTTGCACTAACATGAAACCGCTTTCGCAACCTATTTTACATAATGTGTTATATTTATGAGCGAAACGGGAAATTCAACAGTAAAAAAGAAAAAAATGGCCAGAACATGATTCTGTCAATCTGGAAGTTAAATGATTTTAGAAAGTGGACATTACACACATGAATGGACCCAGATTTTGGATTGGTTTGTGAAGGACTACTGAACACCCCCTTTTGAGAAAGATTTTGAAACCAGGACGTTGAGGCTGAAAGTCAAAGATTAACCCTCCAAAGGCTAACACTCTCTAAAAATATTTGCTATTGTTACAAAAACCTTTATTAAATTTAACATTAACTAAAACAAACATGATTACTGCAATATTGTAACATTGTAGAAAGGCTAGAAAGCCTAAAATGCTTACATGGTTGACAATTTAATGATATTTGATGAAAGTTTATGCTTTTTTTATTCATTAAAACAATCTGCACTGATGAATGAGACTAATAACATGTATTAAGAAAGTAAATGGGGTCAAACGAGGTCACTTTTTAAAGCCTGTAAATAGAAAGGATGTGTATCAGTCTTGACTGGATCCATTTAGGTGTGTTTAGAAAACCAATGATCTGGGCATTTCACATTTGGCTTTTCAGCTCTAGTGGTCAGCAGAATGGTGGTCCAACACCCCTCTGTGCTCCAGGACAAAGGTCTGGACTCCTTCGCATGCAGCAGAGCCCAAACCGCCATGCATCATTTCCAGACGATATTCCCAATGTTCTGATCATCTGTGCTTCTTTATCTGGAAAGACAAGTTCCTGTAACTTTGACAGATTGTAGCCTTTGCACAAATGGACCAGAACTGTTTGTGCAAACTGATGTGAAATCAGAGTGTACTTTCTTAACACTAATGATACATCAGAGCATGATATTTTTGAAAATGCTGGTTAGCAATAAAAACAATTAGGAATAGATTTGGAAAGTTGGGTGTTCATGCAGAGGGTGAACTTGACTTTATACCTCCATAAACAAAAAGCCACAAAAAAGTGTTTTAGGAGGCAAAAATTTCACTTTATGACATTAAAATGGGTTGTAAATGTGTTTAGTTTTGTCTTATAAGGCAGTGGGTCATTACACAGCACTGGACACTGGCAATTAACTGCCTACATTTAGCATTCGTCTAATTTAAAATGAGGTTTCAGGTCCAGCCTTGAAAGGAAAAGTGAGAGCGTCATTATTTCGATGGTGAATTCCTGCCGACAAACATCCATTTTCTCTGTCATTGGTAGAGGAGAAGGGTAGCAAGAGAAAAAACAATTGTATTTTGACCTGACACCAACTCCCAGATGAGAGCTGTCATTTCCTTTAAGGTCACGGAGAAATATGGGATTCAGGCAAGTAGTTATTTGAGTTAGGAGATCGAGAGCTTGCTTTTTGTCACTGGTGTCTCTCCAGACACTTGAGCCACGTGCTTGTTTCCGTGCCCGCTGCCGCCCGGTCCGGGCTACTCGGGACCCAGCAGGGAACGGGGGCTGTGACACTGACAAAGCTATCTAAGGCAAGCACCATCCGTCATCCCCTCCATATTAGCATGAGCTATCGCATAGTCCAAAAGATGTCAGTGAACCTTATCGCCAAGGAAACCTCTCAATAACTTATTCATGATTCGCAAGGTAATTGCCCAGGCTGCTGTTTCACTTGGCAAAGTAGTCGACATTGACAAAACATTCAAGGAACGCTCGACTCGACCTGTATCCGAAGTGCTCCGGTTGGCGCCGGATATCCATCTGGTCGAAATTCTCAGCACGCTCCCCTTAGGAGGCTTTCATAGCAGGTGATGGGTTTAAGATTCTTGGCAGGGAAGCATTTTAAGAGCAATAGTGGCTGTCACCAGACAATTTCCCTTGTGGTGGGTCTGCATCTTAAAGCATTAAACCAAATGACTTCTTGGTCTGGTTCAGACAAGCTGTTTGAGCAATGGCACCGTTTGAATATTTACACTTTAATATAGAAGCTCATCTCTGGGTCCTTACTGACCGTGGGGACGTCCCGCAGATGCTTCTCTCTTTAATGTCCAACCTCAATTAAAGGCTTTTGATTGAACAAGGCAAGGCGGTGGATACTTGATTGCAATCACATATGCAAAAGCTGTCAGAGATATGAAGCGCTTGCCTCACGCTGGGAATTATATTGTATGCTCTTTGCATTTTATGAGTGCCGTCCCCATAATGCATTGTGCTGTTATAAGTAAATATATCTGGAATGACCTTTCTTTACACGTCAGAGTTGGGACCACTGAGAATGCTTATTAGCTCACTCCTTGTGTTTTTTCCCCCCTTTTGCTCTTCGAAAGGTCCTGCCAGGGTGAAAGATGGAGAAAATAGATGAGGGCAGAAAGATAGAGACTTCACAAGCTGTGTGCCTCAAACCCATTTAGTTCCAAGACGGTGATGGTTTTTCATTCAATTCCCTGACCTGCCTCTGAATTGTCACTTTTCCCCTCTAGCTACACAGAATTTGACAGGATGTAGTGACTCCTTTTTTCTCCTGACATAAGTTGTCCTCAAATGGGCTTATTGTCCTTATTAAGCTCTGTGACAATTTTGGATTTGGTTTGCAAGTATAATTTTGTTTGTGTTTTACAACGGACAAGAATCAATCAAAAACCTACCTTAAATTGGACAATGACTTTCTTTTAGAGCTGCTGCACAGCCAAAACAATCTCTGTTCAATTAATTTCCTATTATTATTGTAAAGCTGCTTTCAAACAACTTGTATTGTAAAAAGCGCTATATATATATATATATATATATATATATATATATATATATATAGGGTGACTTAACTCGACTTGTGTATGACAGGATTGTGTAAAATTCAGAACTAAGAAAACGGCTTACTTTCTATTCATGAATGTGAATTTAAATTGAATGGACCAAACCACACAGGAAGTTGAATTGGAATTTGAAGTGGAATGCCTGTAAGTGGAATTTACTGAAATGCAATTCAAAGACATTCAACTCAGTTTATGCATTCTGGAAAATGAAGCATTCTTCCACCCTGGTCCATAGAAGTTTAATACATTTTAATAAATAAAATGAAAAATATACTGATAAATGAACAAAATACAGAGTTCTATTGATGGCATTTCAAACATTTGCTTGTCTACCATAATGCCTATACACATTTGTTTTGACACGTTTGTATTTAAGAATCAGTTAAATCACTTTTGAATTTCAAATTTCCTTAATCAAATTTGAATTTGAATTCTCCATCCTGTTTGTGTCACGTAGAGGCTGAGGCGGTCGGATCCATTCGCAGATATTTATTAAAGGAACACAAAAGATCGAGTCCAAGCACGGAGAAACAAGAGGTACAAACTAAGACAGAGTTTGGGTAAAACAATACTTCACAAATGGGCACAGAACAGAACAGTCCAGATAAAGGGTTGCTGAGGGTGCACAGGTGAAACTGATGAAACCATAATCAAACATAATGAGTCCATGGTGGAACATAACGCAGGAAGAGAGTGCCCTCCAGTGGCTCATGCGGGCACTCCAGCCGCTGATTGTCACATAACCCCCCCTCTAAGGAGCGGCTTCCAGACGCTCCTAAGAGCTCTGGGGGGAGGTCAACGGGGGATGGGATGGAGGGCCAGGTCCGTGGAGAGGCAGGGGACCTGGAGACAGGAGCAAGACCCGGGACCACGGAGAAGCAAGCTTCGCAGGCAGCCCAGGCGGGGCAAGCTTGGCAGGGAACCAGGCCGGAGCACAACAGACAGGAGAACAGGGCGGAGCACACTGAACACGGGAACGGAGTAGATCACACCTAACTGGGCTAGCCGGAACCAGTAATCCAGGAAGCTCAGACGTAGGCAGTAGAGCAAAGGTCCATGTAGATGCCGCCCCCATGGCCCTCTCAGGGTACCTACTAGCAAAGGTCCATGTAGATGCAGCCCCCAGGGCCCTCACAGGGTACCTCCTGCCCCCCCCCAAAAAATACTTGGGGAAATCCACGGGAGGAAGGTGCTTGAAGGGCGCCGGCAGGGCAAAGCGCAGAGGCGGGGCCGGCAGGGCGAGGCGCAGAGGCGGGACCGGCAGGGCGAGGCGCAGAGGCGGGACCGGCAGGGCGAGGCGCAGAGGCGGGACCGGCAGGGCGAGGCGCAGAGGCGGGCCCGGCAGGGCGAGGCGCAGAGGCGGGCCCGGAAGGGCGAGGCGCAGAGGCGGGCCCGGAAGGGCGAGGCGCAGAGGCGGGGCCGGCAGGGCGAGGCGCAGAGGCGGGGCCGGAAGGGCGAGGCGCAGAGGCGGGGCCGGAAGGGCGAGGCGCAGAGGCGGGGCCGGCAGGGTGAGGACTCTGGGAACGCCCTCCGGAGCCTGGCGAGCCAAACGAGTCCTCCCTCTCTTCCTTCTGCGACGGCGCTTCACAGGGCTAGATTCACTACTGGACGTACTTGACTCATTAGACTCGGTAGACTCACTTGACACAGTAGACTCGGTAGACTCACTTGACACAGTAGACTCGGTAGACTCACTTGACACAGTAGACTCGGTAGACTCACTTGACACAGTAGACTCGGTAGACTCACTTGACACAGTACTTGACTCACTTGACTCGGGGGTAGACTCACTTGACACAGTACTTGACTCACTTGACTCGGGACTTGACTCACTTGACTCGGGACTTGACTCACTTGACTCGGGACTTGACTCACTTGACTCGGGACTTGACTCACTTGACTCGGGACTTGACTCACTTGACTCGGGACTTGACTCACTTGACTCGGGACTTGACTCACTTGACTCGGGACTTGACTCACTTGACTCGGGACTTGACTCACTTGACTCGGTGGCACTTGACTCGGCAGTTGACTCACTTGACTCGGTAGACTCGGTGGCACTTGACTCACTTGACTCGGGACTTGACTCACTTGACTCGGGACTTGACTCACTTGACTCGGGACTTGACTCACTTGACTCGGGACTTGACTCACTTGACTCGGTGGCACTTGACTCGGCAGTTGACTCACTTGACTCGGTAGACTCGGTGGCACTTGGCTCACTTGGCTCGGCGGCACTTGACTCACTTGGCTCGGCGGCACTTGACTCACTTGGCTCGGCGGCACTTGACTCACTTGGCTCGGCGGCACTTGACTCACTTGGCTCGGCGGCACTTGACTCACTTGGCTCGGCGGCACTTGGCTCGGCGGCACCTGGCTCGGCGGCACTTGACTCGGCGGCACTTGACTCGGCGGCACTTGACTCACTTGACTCGGCAGCACTTGACTCACTTGGCTCGGCCGGCGGAACCTCCGCGGTCTCCGGATTGGCAAATCCAACAGGACCAGTGCGGAATACGGGCTCGAGTGGGCATACGTGAGTCGCAGGTTTGGTAAGACTGCAGTGAGGAGCTGGCTCGGCCGGATAGGACGGGAACGTGGCTATGGAACAGTCCACGAAGCAAGCCTCAGCAATGTACCGGTCCAGAGTCCAATCGGTAATGTTGCTCGGCATCCATTGAGCAATCCGGTAATCCAGCCCGTTCCGAAACAGGCCTATGAGCTGGATTTCATCGAGCGTTCCGAGATGGCAAATGGAGAGGAAGTCCTTAGCATAGCTTTGGACGGACTGGTTCACTTGAAACATTACCGAGAGATATTCTCTCAGGGCCCGGTTGCTGACGACTATGGGAGAGACTGCTGGAGCAACTGCTGGTTCCATTTTGCGGTGAGTTGTTCTGTAATCTGCTGGATCCTGATGTGGTGAAGTATTCTGTCACGTAGAGGCTGAGGCGGTCGGATCCATTCGCAGATATTTATTAAAGGAACACAAAAGATCGAGTCCAAGCACGGAGAAACAAGAGGTACAAACTAAGACAGAGTTTGGGTAAAACAATACTTCACAAATGGGCACAGAACAGAACAGTCCAGATAAAGGGTTGCTGAGGGTGCACAGGTGAAACTGATGAAACCATAATCAAACATAATGAGTCCATGGTGGAACATAACGCAGGAAGAGAGTGCCCTCCAGTGGCTCATGCGGGCACTCCAGCCGCTGATTGTCACAGTTTGCTACCTCATTTCAAATACCGCAGTTGATGGTTTTTAAAAATATGTCTCAGTTTAGTTCTAAATGATGCACAACCCTGCAGCCGGTTGCATAAACTGCTTAGTGTTAGTCATCTTTTTTTCTTTCTTTTTTTTTTTTCTTTAAACAGGTCACAATTTTTTAAAGTCAGTTACATAAAAATGTAGATTGGTCTATTTAGAATCCAAAAGTAAGATTTCCCCTTGGCCAACTGCTAGGTGGCCAGACTAGTTGAGACGCAGGCTATGTGCTACTGACCAGTAGTGTTTGAAATACTGTAGTCACTCTCAAACATGTGATGGTTGACGCACTGATGCATCTTCAGGTCTTCAGCATTACTAGAACTTCCAGGTTGGTTTGTTGTAGCAAAATTGAAAATTGCAACATTGTCAGAAAATTCTGACCTAATTTAAGTTCATTTTGGCACATACAGCATGGTTTTAATGTAGATGTCACTACTAAGTTTTCAGGAGTGAATTCGGTTCTAGAATGCAGTTGTCAGTTCCATAAATGACCAAACTCGTGTGTACAGAATGAGATTAAGCACTCGTTCTGGAGGAGTGACAACTGTATTTAGCTGCAGTGTGTACCTGACCTGTGTGTGTGTGTGTGTGCAATACTTTAGTGCTGTTTGCTCTACTTCAACTTCCAATTGCCACAGTCCTAGTTTCACGGTGTTCCTGAATCTGCTCTCTGACGCAACTCTCCTCCGTCTGTTGCGGCTGGGTGTCCCGTGGCGTCTTCCCTTCCTCCTCGTGAACCAATCCCAGTCCTTCCCGGAGCAACACAACACGCTGTTCCCTTCCGTGCTGAGATCACAGCTCCCCCCCCCCCAGCCACAAACCCAACCACTGCGTATTTCCCTTCCTACCTGTGAAGTGAATTCCCTCCAAAGGCCCGTCAGGTAATAGAGGACATCCTTTCTTCCCCATAGGCCTTCTCTGTGTTCAGTGTCATTGCTGTGAAAGTCTCCTGAGAAGAAGTGAAAAGCTACACTCAGTGTGGTTGAGCATGATAAAGACACTGACAGGTCGCATTCCTTCCAAGTGCTGTGAGAAGAGAGAGACAGAGATATGTTTGCCAATATTGTAGAGTTTTCACACTTTTCAACTTGATCAGTTATTACATTTATCTACCGATAAATGACACAATTTTGTGGGTCTCTAAAGAATGGCGACAGAACTTATTTAATGTATTGTTTGCATAATGACATAACAGCCATTTGATAAAGAATAGCCATTCATTATCAAGCGAGAAATGTGAGGATTAATAATCAGACCCAAATCAAAGATCAAAGAAAATGAACTGACAAGCAAGTATTTGTAAAACTTATTATACAATATAAAATTATTATTATTATTGCCATTATTTACATTTTTTGTATATTGTTTTGTCAAAATATTTTATTATGCTAAATGCTCACAAATCTATCATCACCAATCACAATCACCAATAATAATAATAATGATAAGTACTTTTCATAAATACTATTGTGTTTTTATTGTTGTAGTCTAATGATTATTTGTTCATTGTGGCAAAGAGCAGAAAGAAAACTAATTAAAATTGGTTTTACATTTTGGTTATTAAACAGTTATACAAGACTAATCTGTATCTGTATTGGTCAAAAAAGCAATATCTGAACTGTAGTTGAGATGCTGGGGATGGAAATCTGCACAGGAAATTCTACACTTTTTGACTTGCTCACCTCTTGTAATGAATAGGATATGATCGTTTGCATGGTCTTGTTGTTTTGCTACTTGATTAGGCTTTGGTGCATTCTCTCATCATCATGTCACATTAACACAGTGTTTAGCTTAATTAGCCCAAGTGTGGGGAGGGGGTGTTAAAAATGAGTCACCGGTGGGAAAAAAAAATGATGTCCACATTTAGAGACAAGTAATTAAGAAAACACTGGGTTTCAAAAATAGGCTTGAATGAAGCGATTATGGAGCTAAACAAGTGCACCTAATTACATGCTCACAAGGTGTTCATGGCAACATAGCGTTGTTATGGAAACACAGAAGTCTGCGCTGTATCCATGGAAAAAACTGACCTCAGCATTTTGCTGGAGGGCATTTCCTTATCAACACAGATACCTGCTGTGTGTGTGGGCATTTGTATTTACGTTATGGTATTTTTATAACCGTAAAGATATTTCTCCTAGGGTGAATCTCACAAAACCTGTCAAGAGCATATATACCCGCGTCATATTTCACCACAAAATGGAAGAAAAAAATTATTTCAGGGTCATTAAGAATATTTTTCATTGTGACCATTATTTCATAACAATTAAGGATGTGTTCACACTTGACATGTTTGGTGTTGGCATGTTTTGCTATGCTAGTTCTGCAGTTCATTTGAAGAAGTGTGAACGCTGGCATCCAAACCAAACAAGCGGACTGAGACTCAGTCCGCTTCCAAACAAAGTCTGGTGCGGTTCAAATGAAATATGAACGTAACACGGAACATAGACATCTAAACTAACCAAAAACGGGACATGTCACAAGATGAGACCCTAAAAAGGACAGAATTCTCAAGAATATGTTTTTTCTTGTCATAGTCGCGATTGTTGCCCATCACAGTTCAGTACAGGCATCAGAACCGCGTCTCCTCGCAGCAGATCTTCCTTTGTGTGTGTGACGGAGGGATTCCCGCTGCTGTTTTAACACATTTTATCTGATCTACAAGTGTGAACACAACCTAAATTACATTTCCTCCTAAATTCTCAATATCCTGATGCCTAATGTGAAAAAAATGTAAAATGTTTATATGCCATAGTAGTATTTGTTCTACCGCCTTTAATCTAAATAAAAAATACTGCATTACAGTAATGAGAATCACAATTGAGAATGATATTTACAAACTCAAAATAAATTGTCCAGATGCGTTGCTGTAAAGTTTAATTGTGAAGGTTTAAATTATCAAGATAATAATGTCACAATGCAAAAATAGGCTTCATTGATGTGACCAGAAAGCAATTAAATTCTTGTTTAATAACACATATTCATTATTTGAAATAAAATTGTGAACTAGACATGTTTTTGAGATTCATCCACAAGGAACTGAGAGGAATAGAGGCTGTAGCTGGAAAATCGTGTGTGTACCTGGCCACTCAGATAATGGATAAAATAGAGAAAAATAGATCAGAGCATAAATTGTTAACAGGGGTCTGTCAGGGACAGCGAAGCAGTCAAACTGGCCTACTAACAAGCTTTCCCTCACCATTCATTTGCTCTCATCTCTTCTTCATCTCTACTCACCTCTATTATACATGAGTCTTCTTATGAAAAAGTCATAAACGGCAGGAGTGGTTTCTCCACGCACAATCTCGCACCACACCGCCTGCCTTGCAGATTAATTAGAGGCAGCTGTCGTCCATTTCCAATAATTAATCACTGGAGTGGGAAACTCCTATTCCAGGAGAGCTTGGCAAGCTCACGAATATGTTGCTCTTGGCCTTTACAGGACCGGGCATATCGTCTCTAGACGGACCTCTAGAAAGGAGTTTTTTGGCGAAACAACTTCCTCAACTTTTTCAAAATGTTTCTTAACTGCTCTTTGCTCATTCTAATATCACTGTGATTAATAGCCAATTTGCAAGAACATAAAACAGCTAATGTTCCCAATGTTCAATGATTTAATATTGGTTGGGTGTTTTTTCCTAGAGAAACAATGTTCTGTAAAGTACAAATAACTGTGTTTTTATTAGGTTACAACAAAGCGCAGCTGCTTGACACCTCATTTTATTAGAGGTGAACTTTCTAAGCATACGCCTTACACCGCTCTGCTGACCAAAGGTTGCACTCTGGTCTAATTTCACAAGCCTTTCTCGAAATATCAGTGGAGTGCAATCTCAGCACCTCGGTATCCACTTTTTGCTCGGATGTGCTATGAGCCTGGGGAGAACGCGATTCTTAAGATAGGGGCATTCTGCCCAGTTTTCATTAAACCAGGCACCCATGAAGGGAATTTATGAATGACAATTAAAGACATGCTTCAGCATGTTTTAATGATGGTCTCCTCGCCAAAAGAGCCAGTAGATACAAAGGTTGCACTTTTAAATGGCTCATTGGAACAGGGCTGACAGATACAATTGTGAAAAATATTTCAATGATAGGCTACACAATGTTTTTGTTGCGATTGTTTTTGTTGGCCAGCTATGAGATTTATATTGAATATGTTGGGTTTATCATTTTTTTAAACTGAATTCTAAAGAAAACTTTAGTTTTGTAGTGTGTTTTAAAAACATTTTCAATGAGAAGTCCTCAATCCTCATATGCACGTGTCGGGTGTCACAAGTGTGGTTTTGTGGTGATGTCCTTATGGCAAATGTATTATAGGTCCAAATATTAATTTGATAATAATACTAGCCTGATAATAATAACAACAATAATGGTAGCACTTTCATTTTTAATCCTGCTCCCCATGTACATATGTACTTATTATAGTAATTACAGTAACTGGGTAATAACTAGGTACTAACCCTGAACCTACTCTTTAACCCTTAATATCTTAAAAAGTCTTAATATGTCGTCAAAGGCATCAACCATCAGCAATATCTCTGACTATCTATCTATCTATCTATCTATCTATCTATCTATCTATCTATCTATCTATCTATCTATCTATCTATCTATCTATCTATCTATCTGTCTATCTGTCTATCTATCTATATATCTATGTATCTATCTATCTATCTATCTATCTATCTGTCTACGCGATACTATTGTCTTTCGGCATAACCCTAGCATATTCAGTATATATTTAACTTTTTGCATATCCTGCAAATGCATTGACCAGCATTGATCATTTCAATCACATAGTTCTGAAATTACAACAATACAAGAAAACTACATCTCACATCAAAACTGAATTACAAGTTGATCTGTTCAAAAATTGTACCTGTTATAAAAGAGACGGGTCATTCTTATACAATTGTTGTTTGAACCAAGGCGAAAACGACAAATATTTGTTCGTCAGCAATTTTTTTTGTTTCCTTTGCAAATCAACAAAACATTTTAATGACACTAATAACAATACAATTGCTACTAAATGATTACTAAAATTATATAGGCCGTATAACATTCTTTAGGTCCGAACATACAATAATCAGTCATTGATGAAAACCAAAAGCAGCTTCGAGCACCGACTTTTTTTTTTCTTGTTAAAAATTGTTTAACAAGAAATATTGATTCTTCTCATTTTTTTCACTATCATTAATGTATTGTCCACACGAGAAATATTAAGCCAATACATTTGTATAATGTATTTGTGATCTCACAGGCCCAACACTAATATATGTGTAACGTTGGCTGTTTTAGAGGAACGAGAGTAGGATCCAGATGCAGCAAACATTTATTCAAAGAAGCATAATACAAGTAAATCCAGGCAAAACTAATCCAGACACAGGCAAGGAAGTCAAACAAAACTGACAACAAGCACACATATAGCAACTATAGAAGGACAACACCAGACAAAGAACATGAGAAACACTATTGTATATACACACACATATATATATATATACACACACACACAAGGGATGATTGGCAAACAAGACACACCTGGTAAAAATCAAAGAACTAATCAACAGGAAAACTTCAAAGGCTTACAAAACTGGGGCCAAAACAGCAACAAAAAAAAAAACATAGCCTACACAAGACCAGTGGAAAACAAGACAGGAATCATAACAATATGCATCTTATTTTGACTGTACTGCCACTGTAGTAGTATCACAAAGTGAGCGTTGCACCATTTCTCTGGCAGCAATTGCTGTACATGTTGTCCATAGCTGGCAAATGGCAATCTCCAGCGGCCTTGATTCTGTGAGGAAACTGCTTAATTCATTAGCTCACGGATCGTGAGATGAGAAGAGGGGGATTTTAATTGCTGCTGTGAATATAAACATTTAAGAGTGCATCACGAACTTGGCCGTTTGGGTACCAGGACTATTAAAAGATGTACTTACAATGTTTATTCCTGTCAGACCTGAATGGGAGTGAGGTAGGGGTGTAGGGGGTACTGGCATCCTGCTGTGCCCGGATTTAAGTCAACATCCACATATTTTCCCTGTTTTGCACTTAAATCAATGTCAACCCCCTACATATTCATACATATATGCAGTATATGTGCTGTCTATACACACACTCACAAGAGAATGAAATTGGATGTATTAAGCGCTTTGCAGCCTGTGTGTGTGTGTGTGTGTGTGTGTGTGTGTGTGTGTGTGTGTGTGTGTGTGTGTGTGTGTGTGTGTGTGTGTGTGTGTGTGTGTGTGTGTGTGTGTGTGTGTGTGTGTGTGTGTGTGTGTGTGTGTGTGTAAACTAGATATGTGTGTAAACACCAGCCTTAGTTCAGTCCTCCACTGGGTTATTCAGTAAAGCCAATAGCTTCATTGTCTCTTCTTTCTCTGTTTTTCTAACTTGGACATGTAAATCGGCGGTGGCCGGTTTGGGTTTAGTGTCATCAGAATGGTAAAGCGTGGCGTCCCACTGGCAGCAGTAAAGCAGTAGGCATGAGAATTGAACGGCTCAGTCTCGTCTGGGTGCCTGTTTGAATTTTGTTTATTATGCATTTGTTCTGTGCACTCCTACGCAGCCGGATCACACAGAAAACACACACCCACTCAGAGCAGTTAGCGACAAGGACTTCTAGTATTTTCTGATGTCAATTTTTTTTACCTTGTGGCTCTTTTTTACACAATAATTGCACAAATGGGTGTGGAAATTAGGAAATATCCTTTATTTGTCGACAGTGTTTAACCATTTAGCAAAGACTTTTTTATTAATATTATAAAGCGGGAAATGGCTCTATATTTTTTTATTAGCTCCATTTCATGGTTTGACACATTGAGCTGTAGTGCTTATGTGGGTGATGATCGTCGAAGTCTGGCTTGCGTAATTACCTGATCATGTTGTTTCTACCATTTCCAGTCTTTTTACTGTCTTAAGTTATTGAAAGATATTTAGATTTCTAAAGGGCAAATTGATCTAAAGTTGGAGTGTTCTGGTCATTGCTGACATTCTAGGAATAGAATTGGAAATGTAACAACACAACTCTCATTGACATACCACATGATTTGAGGTATTATAATTCATTGCACTAATTATGAGCAATAGTAAAGAGCAATGATTGCCTTTGCACAGACTCCTAATAATAACAATCCTTTCCTTTGCTATTATCAGGTATAGGGAGATAAAAGTTCCAGCTTTGATCATTCTGCTCATTTTTTCTCCTTTGAAACTCCAGGGATATTTGGTACCCTGAGCATTGTCCCATGCTTCTGTCAGAGTATGCCTGCCTTGTTCCTGTGAGTTCAGAGGTTTCACTGTGACGCATGGGACACGCACAAGCTTTTGGCTCCATCTCCAAAATCCCCTTTGCTCAAGAGTGCACAAACCCCCCCTCCCTCTCTTTTTCCCTCCCTCCCTCTCTTCCTCCCTCTCTTTCTCCATCCCTCCCTCCCTCTCTCTCTCTCTCTCTCTCTCTCTCTCTCTCTCTCTCTCTCTCACACCATTCTTTAAATAACTCGAGTTAATGTGGAGCCAAAGGAATCGTGATGCTCAGGGAATGTGAGGACACGCCATGCAGACGTTCACTAGCTTTGCTTCCATAGCTCTATCCCTTAAGTCAGGTGTGTGTGTGTGTGTGTGTGTGAGAGTGTGAGTGTGTATTCAGTCACTGCTGGCACATTTGGCACAAACAGCAGCTCAGAGTTGAGGGTTGATGGAAAGGTAAATGGAGCACTCAGTCCTGAAATGCTGCCAGGAAGAGATTGGCTGAACGGCTAACAAAAGCTGTGCTTCTAATGTTTTCTCACCACCGTCAGATAAAAATGATGTACAAAAAGTTTTTGACTGAATGTCATTGCATTAGACACTAGATCTCAAAGCAAGCGTCTGTATCTTAGGGCTGCACGATAATGGTTAAACTGATATTTTTCTAAAAAATTCTAATCACAATTTAATAATGATAATTGTTCTCACAGAAATATCATATGAAAAAAATTTTTTTTAGATACATAACCCTAGGGACATTATGGTAGACAATTATGCTTGTGTGAAAATTATGAGAGTGATGGAAACGAAAGTGACAGCAGATTGTTGGGTGAAGTGAGAGGTGATCTGGAGACGGGCCGGAGTCATCACACACGTCTTCTCCCTGCATTTCATCAGCAGAGATCTGAAAGGATAATTAACAGCACTTATGGGTTTCTCTCCTCACTGTATACTAAAGTCTTCATTCAGATCTCCCCCGTGAAGGACTGAGACTAGCCTGACATCCACGTCAACTACCTGGCGAGCTTTTTATTGATATCGGAGGTAATATAAATCAGTCACATTTGCAATTAATGATTTTTGAATGCTATTTAGAGCGAGTGCAGAGTGATTTTTGCTCTATAGTGGAGAGAAAATGCCTGAAAATTAGAAATCAGGGTGTTAAAGGCTATTCATTAGATTGGTTGTATAAAAAGAAGTAGCCTACGTAATGACATGGCAGTAATATTGTTAATATCATGGCACAGATATTGTTAAAAACGCTATATAAATGAAGGTGACTTGACTTGACTTGACAGTGAGCATTATTAAAAATACAGACAAAGCCGATGTGCAATATTAGCCAGATTGTAAACTCCCATAGTTCCTGAAAACGGATGATAAGCCTGTGAGAGTCGCTTTGTCCATCTAAAGGTCATATGTCAAGATATCAATCCAGATTGCCTTTTTTCACATTGTATCACCTAATTTGTCTGTCCGGGGAAAGTGCAGGAAATCTCCCCCTCCTCCTGACCCTGCGGTCAACTGTAATCTGCTAAGAGTTATGTGGGAGGTGGCGTTCGCCAGGCCCAGACATCCAGATGAAGGTGGCAGGGACATGATAAAGCTTTTTGAAAGCTCCAGCAGAGTTTGGCGTAGGAGAGAGATTCTCACCAGCTGTGTCCCCGGAGAGCTATTTTTTGCTATTAATGTGTCCGCTGCTCTGGATTTAGCCTTTAGCTGTACAGCAGAGCAACATGGGTAACTGGGTTAGCGGCCTCCCATTACTGAACTTTAGGAAGTGGGAGAGGAAAGGCGATGGGGTGTTAAAGAATAAGAACACTTTTTCCTGTTAAACTTATCACGCCATTGAATCCCAGCGTTCCTTGGGAGCTTAAACAAATGCCGGAAGTACAGAGTGACAAAGGCAATGTCAGGAAGTGAGTCAGGTGAGATTAGTTAATGAGTGAAATTGCAAGAATGGATTGGAAAATTACCTATGCTGCATCGGCCTTTTATTTATAGGATCCAACTTGTGTCTTCCACATGAGCATCACACAAAACAGGACTATGTGCGAGAACCCTTAAGCCACAGATTGTATGAATCTTAAGAATTCTTATGGATTTTAAGAATCTTTTTGGAACCACATTTTTTTCTTTGTCTGATTAGTGATATGTTTCGAGATGATTCTGACACCATCTTAGAAATGTTATTTTATATGAGAATAATTAAATGTAATTATTCACAATTAGATATTTTATTTTACATTTAAATAAATCAATAATTAAAATTGTGAAATTAAACTAAATATTACAAAAGAAAACAACTTCTTATGTACTTTGTTTAGTAATAATGTCATAAAAAAAAAGAAATTGTGAGAAAATTAAACGTATCAAAAATCAAAATTTCAGTCGATGAATCAACATTTTTTGAGAATGGCCCTGATGCAACCGTATATCCCAAGCATAGGCGTAATTTGCGGGTGGGACGGGTGGGATACTCCACTTTTTGCCAGGGTCGATTGTGTCCCCACCACTTTTGAAACATCTCGCGGCATGGATGTACCAATACAAGTAAATAAAACATCTCCAGTTAACTCTAGTAGAGCATTCATTTCATTCGTTTGTTAAATAAGAGGCGATCTGAAATGTGTTGTTTTTTAAATCATGTGACCAAAGTGCTCGTTGCCGCTGCTATCAGTGGCGAGAATACAGTGTTCTGTTGTGACTCGCGCACAGTCTTCACACGGACGCACGCTTCAATCCGTTGCGGAGAGACTCTCTATTCGTTACGGTGAAATCACAAAACATAATGCACAAAAAAAAGTGTCCCTAGTTGATATACAACCACTAATAAACAATCGGTTTTGATGAGAAAAAAACCATAGTGCGGATTAGAACCCAGAACCTCTGACACGCTTGGCTAAAGTTCTGCCACTGGACCATTAAAGTACGTGGGGATAACAGGGGATAAAATTCGCGCCACTAACAACATTTATTAGATCTCATTAAACGACAAATTAAACACAATGTACTATTGTATATTATGTACCCCCCCCCCCCCCCCCCCCCCCCCCAACACACACACACACACACACCTGTCTTACACACACTTTTTAAAACAAAGTTACGCCACTGATCCCAAGCCATTTAAAAACCTATATTTAGACCAGTATGTTTACTTTTTCAGCTTAATCTCAAAGAAACAGATAAACTAAACTATTACTCGTGATGAACGTACTCTAAACCATTTATACACCTTTTTTGTAACATTTGACTCCTTTAAAATGGGAAAAGCAATGGTAAAAATCCAATAATTTACAGAACGTGTGGCCTGTGAAAACATTCCTTCCCAGGTGGCCGAATGCTGATTCAATGTGTAGTTTGGTTTTGTCCTTGTTTCACCAAGTAGGATATTTTTACCACACGTACAGACCTAAGAACAGATCGCAATGTTCGACCTCTTGACAATATCAGTAGGATGGCTGCTTTGAATATAGGAGCTGGAGAGCTTCCCTGGTGAAGGAGATCATGAGCGTCTCTATATGTGGGACTGGATGATTCAGCACCAGCTAAACAAAGCTTCCAAGTGATTGTTGGAACAAAAGGAGGCACAATGGGGTGTTGAGGGGTAGGAGGTTGTCCTGGAAAAGGAGGTAAACTTTTATGTAACTGTGTCGTGACATCGTTCGAAGGAGGACGCTGTGGATTTTTGTTCTTGGAATGCTATTTTTCACCAATGTGTCATTCTGTGTAACAACATCATTTGGAGAGGTGGTTTCGATGAGGAACTGAATGATTTGCAATGCACGATTGCTGTAGGGGCAAGTCTCGGGCGATTAGTATGACAAAAATGCTGGATGTAATTATAGGCAGGGATGTGAAGAGTGTCAATTAAAGGTCAGTCTCTAAGACTTTTTGTTGTACACATCCAAAAGGGAAATCTTAATTGGCCAAGGTCAACAGGTCAAAAAATCCTCCCGTTTCCCATTGGAAAAGACAGATGAGACGCATAGTAAGGCAAACTTCAAAGTGTGCCAGAAAGCAGCCGGATTAAAATCGCTTCTCCTGCCAATACATAAAGCATATCCGTACAGTATGTGCTGCCACTTACACCTTACGACCCGAAATAGGGACTTTGAGCCAACAAACTTTGTTGGTTGTGTTTGTTGAAGCTGTTTGAGTGTATTCAAGCTCAAGAGAAGCCTCACAATCTCTCTGAGATGTTATTGGGAACACTGAGAGAACTGACAGCAAGGAGAAAAGCGACAGAGGAAAAAACCCAGGAGTGCGTTTTTAGGACTTGCTTACGTGAGCGTGCTGGTAAAGCGTCGAAAGGCTGTAAGAAAGAGAAAGAGGGATCATCTCATTCCAGCTCTATTCATTCGGTTTCAGAGTCTTGTCTGTTTGAGTAAACAGTTTAGTTTGCATCTGGAATGTGCAATTTAAGAGGGTAAATATCCCGTTAAGCCCTCACGAACGGCAGCAAACCCAGAGGTTAGTTTGTGTTTGCTGAAAAACTGAGGAGGATGTCCTGTCCCATTTGAGTTCTGCTGCTTGACAGTTGCTCTTGAAAATTTTTATATTTCTCGCATAATGCTGAGTTAGCATGTATTGTGGCCCTTGGTGTCTAATGAGTATTCTCATTTGTTTGGTTTCTGACAAATATCAGCTCAATAAATTTGACACGTTTCACATAAAAACGCCAAGCTTTCCCACAGAGAATTGTACAGTGAGAAACAAAGTTTGTGAAAAGCAACAATAGGTTCACTCTGGCTGACTTTATGTTTATGCATCTCTCTGCACAGGACACTGCATGCTCTTTGTTCGGTTTCTTTCATTTCTTTGTCTGACATGCCCTTGACTGCGTCAAACACTCTTTCGTCCTCCATCTTTCCACAGTCGCTGGATCTTTGGGTCTGCGGAGGTGGAAAATTCAGTCAACCATCCATGTTATCCATTTGTCTTCATTTCCTTAAGAAGTTTTTATTTTATTTTATTTTTATTCTCCAGTCTGGCATGTAGCACGTTTTATTCATCATTATTTACTTTATTTCATTGCTGATTAGTACCTGGCACATTGAATTATGACACACTCTAATCAAAATTCAAAATTAGAAGCTAAGTAATAAAGGCCTTAAATGACTACTCTGTGCAAATTAAGACCGGGACAATAGTTTGCATTTAATTAATTTCCATTTATTTATTAATATTTTGTTTATTTATCCATTACTGTTTTAATTATTATTTATTCTTGATCTTAAAGCAGAATTGTTTACTGACTGAATGAAATTGGATTTTAAGTAATTACGAAAGAGGTAATTATGAAGATGTCCACCAAGAATTCCCGGCAGAAAACCGTTTAGCAGCCGTTCCTGCTGACGTGGGATCAGTTTAAGGTTTTATCAGCTCACCCATCCCCCACAATTCCCTTTTAACCTTCCATCTATTGGCCTGACCTTGACTAGCACTTTCCTGTCATTCGCTTAAGGACAGAGCACAGGAGTACCTAATGTTCTTCACCCTCTTTTCCCCTTCTTTATCTATCATTTTCTATTCATAACATGCTTCTCATTTTTTGTCTTTTATAAAATGATGGCAAACTGTTTGTGATTAAGCGATTGCGATCACAAAACGTTCTTCAATCACAGATTTGTTCCTCACCAGCTTGAAAAAGGTTTAGTTTCAGCAAGAGGATGGACGTGTCACTGGACTCACATTCTGTATGGATTTATTTTATTACGTGATTGTGTTTACCAATAAATCTTTTTGAATTTCAGTGATGACCATCGAATCATCAGCTTCAGCTCATTAGTATGCCGGAAACATCTATAAAATCTCCATAAAGCCTGGCAGTGCTGAGGCAGTAAAAAGTTTATTTTCAAGTTAGAGGGTAATGATTTGGTCCTTTTTCTCTCGGTGACTGCTCTGTTGCTTTTTCCTGAAACTGGATCAAACGAGACAGTTGCGTATTTATTTTCCACTCTTTTTTCCCCCTCCCAAGATAGAATTTCGATTAGCTTCATGGCATATTTTCAAATTAGTGATATTCTAAATTAGCATCAATTGCTTCCCGGCCCATTTGGTATCACTCCCGACCTGCACTCAACCCAATATCCCAGCACTTCATGAAAAAAACATGACTTTTCTTTGGGATTTTCATAAATCAACAAACAAGCAGCAATAAGCCTCCGTTTTCTCATTTCAGCACAAAATAATAACTTATCAAAACAATTTGTCTTGCAAGAAAATGCCACATCCAGTGTTTATCGTCATTTGGAAATGGCAATTATGTATACAAATAATGCCACGATTAAAATTTGAATATTTGCATATTATGCGAATATGCTTAATATTGCTGATTAAGACGCGGTTAGGCTTTCTGCCGTTGTTTGATCTCGGCGGAGGCTCTTAATGGTGTTATTAATGATGAGCAGAGTAGTGCAATGACATATTCAATCAACGCTGATGGTGACGATGAAATCTCTGAACGTAGAAGCGATGCCTAATTTGTTAATGGGCTGAAAATAGACATTGTGTAGAATCTGCAAATCGCGGGCTTCTGGATTTAGAGTTATTATTGTGTTTATTTATTTATTGCACACTTTATTTTCTCGAGACATTGCTAGTTTCCTGATTGTCTGGTATTGTTGAAGATTTCGAGAGTAAAATCAAAGAACTGAGTGTTTAACTTTGCATAAATGAATCGCAAATTATCCAATCTTTTTTTTTTCTCCAATGCAGTTTATGCCTTTTCACATCTCTCTCTCCCTCTAGTTTACTCTAGGATGGTAGAAGCTTTACCGCCCATGGCAAGGGTAAAGCTATGGCTGACCCTGTGGAGAGCAGCCCTTAAAGCACATCACTAACAATCATTAGCTTTTATTTGCTGTTTGCTTTTGCCTAATAAGCCCAGTAATGCAATACTATACATCTTTCTTTCTTTATTCCTCTCTTCGGCCCGGTGAGGCAGGGGAACGAGGCAGAGAGCGAGTGAGGGATGAGCAGCGAGGGAGAGACGAAGAAAGAATAATTCAGAGATGGAGTCGTTGTAAGAGTATCCCTTATTCAGACATGCCCTGCAGAGCACCACCACAATTAAAATGATTCATACTCTCCATAACTCGATAAATATTACACACAGCTTAATCAAAAATGCATATCGGTTTCACCTCGCGCCGTATCCTGAATGTATGCCGCCAGATAGAATGAGAGAGGGAGTGTGTTAAAATATTCACTGCTGTGGTTAAGAGATTAAAATGCCCTCATTAGAAAAACTGAACTTTGTAGAGGTTACTGTGTTCCACACCACCTGGAACCTTATTTTAGCCCAGAGGACTGATTAACATTGTGCTATGAATGCCACTGAAGTTATAGGCCCCGTTTGCATTTGTTTTTACCCTCCTCCTTTTAAAACAGAGACAATCAGGCTGAAAGGATAGAAGAGCAAAACTAATAAACCAATTAAAGCAGGGGACAGAGAAGCTTAGCATGCAGCTTTGCTAATGGAGCATACAGTATATGTTCCTATGTCTGGTGTATGTGTGTGTTTTGTCTATGGGTTTTGGAGCTTTAATAATTCATAATTTTTCTCCTCTTGAGATTCTTTTAATTAGAATGCTTTAGAGAAGTGCAGGCTTTTCCATTATATAAATTATCTAAAGAAGCATGTGACCATAAGATCTATTTTTCCTGCATGGATGTTATTAATTACAGTGAGCCGGAATGAATGTAGTTCTTGACCTGATGTTTAAAATGACATTTTCACTCGTGTTGGTTATTTTATGACACTCCCTATTTGAAGTCAGAGCTACATTTAGTACAGATTGGTGCTTGATATTACGATCAGCACATGCATGCTTTAGTACTATGATCAATGGTTGTACTGGTTACATCCACGCTGATAGATTCAGTTTGCATTAATCACTTAATTAAATCATATATGGATGCACTAAATCAGAGAGGGACTAACATATAGCAGTCTGCCGTTACTAAACCTGATTTGCTTAATGGATGCCATTTGAGATAAGTCATAAGCAGAGATGCACAGTAATTTATGGACTTCGATGCCACCTGTATTCCGTGTGCTTGCCTTAGCATCAATAACACCAGAATAAACAGATTAATTATTCCATGTTAATCTGCATTTTTGTCCTAACCAGAGATCACATGTGCATTTACATGCAATTATGTTTTTGAGAGTTGTAGTGCATTATAGTGCATTCAAAGTATTTTTCTTTTAACATTTTGGTCTGTGTTAAGATTTATTAAGTAACAAAATGGCAGTGCTATCATTTGTTTTGCAGCTGAACAATTTTATAAAAATGTAAGATGTGTGTTTTACCTTTCTCTGTGTTTGCTTAAGTGTTATCATCATAAGAACTTCGATATATCAGTGCGTTGCTAATGATTGTTTACCATTAATAGTGAAACTTGCTCTGTGTCCCTCCATTATCGTATGACATCATATATTAACATCTATAAAACTGGATTCAACACATTTTCAAGTTTGCAGTCTGATACCTAGTGCCTTTATATGGCCCCTTAACAAATAGTAAGCTGAATGGAACACAGCTTCACACAACATTTGATTTAATTGTTTCTATTTGAGATGGAAATGGACTTCAATAGCATTTTGCTTTCAGGGAGGACAGGAAAAGGACTTGACGCTTAAAACTTGTCATGTTTTGTTTGGTTAGAGCCATGAGGACTTTGTGCTTGGAAGAACTGCTGATTGTTGCTGAGATTGCAATGGATGCCAATCCATGCCTCTGATAAACTATTCAGGAAGCATCTCCTCATCTATTTCCCATTTTCAGAGAGAGGGAGAGGGCAGATGGATCGAGAGAAAAAGAAACGATCCATCCGCGGTGCACCTGTGTTTTGGGGCTTAAAAAGCAGCGTTTTGCATGAAGGCGTGTCAGCCAATCAGAGCTAATGACCAGGTTGCTTTGCTCATCAGCGATCGCCGGGGCGGATGGACGGTCTCTGTGCGTGCGTTTGGTTTAGCCACGCGGCTCATGCGCTACCAGCTGGAGTGCCACACAAACTATCTGATTAAAAGTAGCCCTCTCAAGACCCCTGAGTTCTCATCCTGAATGCCAAACTACAGGACTCCGGGACCGAAATGATAATGTGTTCCAGCAGCTCGGCCAAATATGGAATAAGGCTGATGGAGCGTGAGGCGTTTTTTTTAGAGTTCTGGTTTGTGTTGGAGTGAGTGACGTCCTCTCTGGTTATGTTGTTGGCAGGTCCTAAAGAGCTACTCTGTACAGTATATTGAAATGTTGTAATGCCTTGTTCCCTCATTCTGGATTTGAGCTTTTATAGTATAAACCAGGGGTACAAATCTCAGTTCCTGGAGGGCCACACTCCTGCAGAGTTTAGCTATAACCCCAATCAAACACACCTGATCCAGCTAATCAAATTCCTTCAAGAATATTTGAAACATACAGGTATGTGTTTTGGAGCAGGGTGGGAATTAAACAGGAGCTGAGAGTTTCCACGGAAAATCTGGAAATTTCAGAACATGTTTAAATGGTAATTTCCAGGCTTGGTAATAAAGTATTATTAATATTATAAAAAATCAAGTATTATATGATTTCCAGGTTTGGGAATTTCTGTAATAAAATATCAGACTATTTATTTAGTCTTTTTGGTGACTGTTATCCTCAAATAAGTATGATTGTTTAAATCTCTCAATTTTAAGGATTGGTAAATTGGAAATCCTTCCTTGCAGTCTATGTTAAAGGTTTTTTTTTTGTTTTTTTTATTATAAATATATTTTCATTTAATCACAAATATTTAATACATTTTTTGTGTTTGTAAAAAATTGGAAAAGACATTGAAAATGTATTGGTAGGAACTCTGAAGTTCGATTTATAATTACATTGGTTAGGAGTCAGTAATAAGTCGTTTTTATCCCAAAATTCTATATCTGTGTGTTCCTATCCCATGCCGATTAGAGTCCAGCACTTTCTGAGGCAAAAAGAAAGGTAGAGATTTTTTTAGTCTTCTTAACCGCTCCAGGAGACACCTGAGTAATAGCTTTCAGAGTTCCACAAAGGCTTGGCAACAAACACGGGAAATGGGAATTTTTTCCAGAGGTGCTCAGAGAACAAGTTCTGAGGTGAAATTAACCAAGTGATCACCGGCCCTTCAAAACGCAGCTGAAATTCTTCAAACAAACTTCAAAACTGCCTCTGGTGGTCGCATCTCTTGGTCCAAAGCTGTGTTTGATGGAGGAGTGTGAGAGAGACAGACAAACGAGAAGAGAGAGACATTTGAAAGCTGCTTTGCTAACGTTAGTCCATATGGCGGCAATTCTGCTGCCTGATTCACGGCGCAAGCGCATCCTTGAATTTTAGCGATTGTTTGGGATTCTATTATAAGGAAACCTCATTTCCATTGCCTCTGTTCTTTGACCTACAGAGGATTACTGTGTTGCCCTCCGCGCGGATTGCTGTTTCATTCCCGCACACAGGCCTGTGAAAGATTACATCAGTTAGTTCAATTACTGCAGCCATAAAGAGTGGCGTGCATCTGCGAGCCTGTGAACGAGTCACGAAAACCCACCCTATGCAAAAAACATGCTGTCGCTCTCTCTCTCCAGGGTGAGCCAGAAAGAGCAGACGCATCTCTCAGCTTTGATTCCCCTCTGGGTCTCTCTGACTGCCTTCATAGCGAGCGCTCGAGTGCTGTCAGCGACTGTGTGTCTCTCCGCTCACCGCAGAGTTCACGGTGAAGGTTTTGAAGCGGTGACACTGCTTCTGCGCTGATAACAGTGTGAAATTAAAATCCCTCTTTCTGATGACGAGGAGAGCTGTTTCACTAATCCTCAGGGGTTTGGAGTTTTTTGCCACCTTAGTGTGCAAAGGGGACGAGTATTGGTTAGAGGGACTGGAGGGGCTGGACTGTTTGTAATAAATTATTAGTGACCACTGGGGGCAGTTGTGGCCTAATGTTACAGGGTCGGACCTGAAGGCACCTAACCCCCGATTGCTCCCGGGAGCCGCAGTGAATGGCTGCGCTGGGTGTGTGTGTGTCCACGGTTTGCTGTGTGTGTATGTGTGTGCGTGTTCACTACTCTCTGCTCTTAATGTGTGTTCACTAACTTAGATGGGTTAAATGCAGAGGACAAATTCTGAGTATGGGTCACTACGGCCTTCACGTCACTTCACTTCACTTCACTTCAAGTAGTTTAAGATATTCTACTGATCAAAGTATGGAGTAATAAAAAAACAAAAACAAAACTTTTTATAAACATTTATAATGTTACAACAGATTCTATTTCAAATAAATGCTTTTGTTTTCAACTTTCTATTCATCAAAGAATCACATTTCCTCAAGAATATGAAGCAGCCAACAGTTTTCAACTTGGATAATAATAGAAATAGTTATTGAGCAGCAAACCAGCATATCAGAATGATTTCTGAAGGAGCATGTGACCATGAAGACTGGAGTAATGATGCTGGAAATTCAGCTTTACATCACAGGAATACATTGCATTTTGTAATGTATTAAAATATAAAATAGTTATTTTAAATCATAATAATATTTCACCGTATTACTGTATTTTTGTTCAAATAAATGCAACCTTAGAGAGACTTCTTTAAATATTCAAAAATCTTACTGACCTTAAACTTTTGAATGGTGGTTTATGACCTCCATGTATATCGGATTTGTGTAGTATATGATAGTCTGGTGTGTTTCCACAGTAAATGTTGTCAGTGCCGGCTGTAGATCCCTTGATGACACGGGGGTTCTCTGAAACTTATTCTCTGCTCCTGCTGTGAATTTGGTGTGTCTGCCCGACGTAGACTGATCTTTTAGTCTTGCCTTGATGGTATATTTACTTCAATGCTTTTTACCAAACCAGACAAATTCACTGAAGTTTATATAAGGTACTACCATCCTTTTTAATGATGTTCTACTAATTTGCACTTGATTGTAATTTGAGACACTTGGGGCCAGATTTACTAACCAGGGTATATTAGCATGAGAGCGCAATTCCAAAAAAGCACAGATGGGAGTGTAAAGTTCTGCGCGTGATCTAACGACGACACGCAAAAGACCAAAGATGCAGTCAGATCATTTCCATAATAACCAACACAATCTACCCAGAGCAGCGTAAATTAGTGACTGGTTTAAGGCATTTTTGAGCAGTAAATAATGGTGCAAATACCAGTAAATTGACTTTCGCAAACCATAGTGAATCACCTTGCATGATTCATTTAAATCCTCTCCTCCCATACATTTTGTGTCTGAAAGGGAAACTCTTACAAATGCATATGCAATAAATTCAGCCCCAAAAATAACCCTGTCCATGCCTTTTCAGCGATAATTTTTCACTGCGTGTCTTTAGTAAATCCTGACAGTAGTTTTTAACTCCAAAAGAGGGTTTGTGCTGGTGCAAGCTGTTAGTAAATCTGGCCCTGATGAAGTGATACATGTACTGTAGAGTGCACTAATGTTCAATTACTAATTGCTACAAAAATGTAATTTGTTAAATTGTATTATTGTTTATATCATTGGTGAAATGACAATCCATCTGTTTGTCCTAAAATGTCCTCTTCATGGGGTGTACTTACTCTAGGTAGGACCAGCTAATCTGAGCAACAAGAGTGCTAAAAGAATCGAATGGTGGAATCTGAATCTGACTCAAATTCCTTGTGATTCCCAACCAAACGCGGCACATCAGTTGATTTGGTGGGTGAGGTGAGAATGCTATTGTTTTCTCTCTGGAGGCTAAAGTTCATAGCGGTCGATCGTTCAAATGCCCACCCAGGAAGTATCTTCTCTGTCTCTCTTTCTGTCTTTTTTCCCCAGTACTGCTGACAGAGGTGACAGAGTAGGACATTGGCGATATGGCATTAGGCTTCTCTCTCTCGGTTATTGTCTTTCTCTCTGAAAGGCTGTTTGCACTAAAGCAGCTCTTTAAAAATAGAGACGTCTCTCATCCCCGTGAGGATGTGCCTTCTCACAAACAGAATAACATCCTCTTTCTCTCAGGATATACCTCCTGATGTCCTTTACTACTTTCTCTCTCGCTCTCGCTCTCTCCTTCTCTTCCTCGCTGAGTGTTGCTAATAAATAGAGTTCTGAACTCTTGAATTGCAAATGCTTTGATGTGGGTCATAAATCTTGTGTGTGTATGTGTCATAACTCTGAATCGGAGGTTTGTGTGCATGCGTGTGTGTGTGTGTGTGTGTGTTTATGTCGTTGGTGACTTTAGAGGCACAGGGGCAGGACTTTCCACTTTTAGGAGAGTTGCGAAGGGACCCCGAGGCCTGAGCGTCATGTTAATTCATTCATTTATTCATTGGGCGAGAGAGAGAGTGGTACACCAAAGGCACTCGCTTGTGTTATCTCAAGTGCCTTTTTCGGCATGCTATTTGTAAAAGAACCAATAACGTTCCCCCTTTCCCAAACACGCAGCCCTTCTCTTTCCCTCAAGAAAAGAGCACAAGAATAATAGCCTGAAAGAGTGTGAAATGAAACACAAACGGGAAAGTGAGGCAGAGAGCACAAGCGTTTAGTGGGGTGTGAGCGGGCCGCTCTGTGGCCTGCCCTGTTAGTAATGGATTGGTTTTATGGAGATGGAGTGCATGGTGGAGTTTGGTGCCAAGCACAGGGACAAACCCTCCTGAGAGTGGAGATGAATTAAAATTGGCCTAACCGCCTCTACAAAATGGGGGTAGAAGGAACGCTTGGGCCGCGAGGAGCTGATGTGTGTAGATTTACTATTGCGAAACCATTTCATTTCTGAAAGCCAGCTTGTTTTGTTCAGTGACTCTTGCAAGTATTGCAGTTTATCACATATGGTCACATGCAGTCCTTTCACTCGATTCATGCCACTGTTCTTATGGAGGCTCAAACTTTACTCTAGCAGTGTTGTTTAATTTTCGAACTTTCATGTGGAGCCAGAATAATCTTAAACTGTAATCTTAAACTAGTTCTTGAACAAATTTGAACTGAGTATTGCTTTTTCCTTTTTGTGACGTGTCAAATCAATCGCCAGGACTTTTCTTCCTCTTTTGTTTACTTTTTTTTTTACTGTTCACTGG
>NW_027509141.1:33505000-33555000 GCF_051911475.1 Siphateles boraxobius
AGTATTCTCAAAGGTTTTTAGTTGCAATGCAGTTTTTATGGTACTCTGGGTGGTTGTTAAGGTGTTGCTATGCATTAGCTAGGTTATTCTGAGGATGCGCTAGGGCAATACTATGCAGTTACTAAAGTGGTTGGTGGGGTGTTTCTATGGTATTCAAAGTGGTTTGTAGTTTCTAAGTGGTTGCTAGGTTATTCTAGGCAGTTGCTAGGGCATTACATCTGGTTTCTAGACATGTCTAAGTGTTTTTTAGTAAATTACTATGAAGTAGTTGCTAGGGTGTTGATTCATGTCCATATATCTAATCATGGTGAATGAGTTTAATTAATACATACTGTAGGTTTATAGTCTGAGCAGTAGTTCTAGTGATGGTTGCCTTAATGATAATAATAACAGTTGTAAAAGCCTTAAACAATCCCACAGCTTGTGAACTGACATTTATGTAAAGCTGTTGTTTGGTTCATTAAACAAACTGACACAATCAACGTAGAAAAGTCTCTGTATGCTGCATGAAGCCACGGCTGTTCATATCAAACGTTGTCTTTTCCTGTCATTCAGAGAAAATTAGCCACTCGTGAGTTTATGAAACGTGCTCTTCGCTTGTTGATAAAGGCTGTCAGCTTGCTTTGTGTGTGAGTGTGTCTGCGTGTGTGTGTGTGTGTGTGTGTGTGTGTGTGTGTGTGTGTGTGTGTGTGTGTGTGTGTGTGTGTGTGTGTGTGTGTGTGTCATGCTGACATGCTATAATTGTGACCGGGAGTTGAATCATCTGTGAATCTGCTCTTGTAACATAACTCCTCTCAGCCCCTATCTGTGACCTTTTCTAGTTGACACTCTTAATATGATGGCCAGACGGGAGCTCTTAACAGGTACAGATCCATGATTCACCATCAGGCCCCCGTTTCTTCCTGTTCTGTCGAAAAGGCCAAGTCAAGTGTTGTCAAGGCCGGCAAACAATGGGGAAGTGACACTAGTGGAGAAGGTTTCTGAGCACGGCCTCTGCAAATAGGGCGGCTGTTGATATTTTTGCATGCAGGAGGACTCGATGACGGTAGCAGTGTGTGTTTTGCTAGGATTGCATGTGTACCAGTACAAAAAATAAAACATTCGATTTTCATTTGTTCGTTCATTCATTTTAATTCAAATTTTAATAATAGCATAATATGCATTATTATAATTTTTAGTAATATTAACAAAAACAACAACAACAACAATAATAATGATAATGTATTTGTATTAATATTCATTCATTAATATTAATATGATTGTATTGTTATTGTTATTAGTATTAATGAATATTACTATGATAGTCTTTTTTAATGTTTAATATTGGTGTTAATTCTAATATTTAATATATGACATGTATTATTATAGTTTAATAATAATAATAATAATAATAATAGTAATACTTATTATTATTAATTAATGCATTATTACAGTTTAATAATAATAATTTATTAAATTATGTATTGTTATTATTAATAATAATATTTATTATTATTATTATTTTTAATAACAACAAAAGCAACAATAATAATAATAATAATAATAATAGTAATACATTGTTATTAATATTATTAATTAAAATTAATGTGAGTGTTAATGTTTATTATTAGTGTTTATTGTAAGATTTATTATTTATATGTTATGTATTATTATAGTTTAATAATAATAGTAATAAAAAAATAATAGTAATAATAGCTATAGATATCCAACCACCATCTGACCAACTAATTTTGATAGTTTGATCTAGTGAGTCAGGCATGATGTTACTACTATATCAGTTGTCAGAGACTGTTTTTTTATTTTATTTTTATTTTTTTACCTCATTTCTGAAGTAGCAGTGTTGATATCCTACAAAAGTCTACATTTTACTATATTTCCAGAACACAGGTTGTTGAGCTTGTGTAATAGCCATTTGCGGAGAAATTCGCTATTCAGACATTAACGATGTTGGCACAGTACTAACTCAGTAATCAGTTAGTAATCAGCAGGGAAAAGGCTTCAGCGCTCATTCATTAGGCCCAGCATTAATATAAAGCTTGTTATTAAACCGCTTTACTCATTACCGATGACTGTTTCCATTAGGCAGGGAGAGTGGGTTTGACCCCATGAGTGGATTGTCAAATGAGGTGCACGGAATGTTATGGATAATAAAATCCAATTGACCCCTCTGAGGGATCACAGGACGAGTATTCTCTCCATTCCTTGAAGTCACGCCAGCCATTCCAAGCCATTATATCTAAGCGCTACCGTTTTTCCAGCGCAGCTTCGCTCACTTCTGTACGAGTTTGGTTCTCATTGTCCTACGATTATACCTTAGAGAGAACAAACCTGATGATAACCCCCTGTGTTACATCTTTTTTTTTTCTTTCTGTTGATTTATTTAACTCCTGGGCCCTCTTTAAAAAAAGTAATTAAAATATGGTAATGACAGGAAGATGAATGAGAAAATTGTGTTTGACTAGGCTTCTCTGAGCTGTCACAAAACCTTGGCAGACACTGATAGAGCAAGAACCGGGAGCGGGAGAGAGCGAGAGATGGAGGCGCACTGTTAGAATGCCAAATCATTTCACGCTGCAAACACAACAAGCGGTTTGACGCATACGAAGAGAAACACACATATACAAGCGTCGACGCGCACACTCTCTCAAATGCACGGTTGCATCTGGAGAGAGGGAAAACTCATTAGCACACAGAAGGGAAAAAAAACGTGCGCCGACACAAACAACAAGGAGTGAAAAGCAAAACAAAGACCAGATCACTGTAGCTCAGTGACTGTGCAAACAATCAGCCCGGCTGTGGGGTTAGCAGTGAACGTTTCTTTCAACTGCCTCCTCATTCGTAAAGGAAGCCTCCCCCCCACCCCCTCCCCCCCACTCACAAATAAAGTTGGCAAATGAGCTCACTCTGTAGACATTTTTTGTAGTCAATAACAATTTTAGTACCACAGCAAAGACTATAATGCTATTAAATACAGTCTTTTATGTGATGTCATTTTTCAATGTTAAAATAGTTCCTCCCAGAATTTGCATTTATGCATTTATATGCTGTTTCCCATGGTTGTATGAGAATACCAACAAGCCCATCGACCCAACCAATGACATGAGTTTGGGTGCAAAACTATCAGCTTTTCCGTCCAATGGCAGATGGCGGCCATGTTTGGGTAACTTGTTTGATCAGTCATAATTGTTTACAGTTCTTTTTACAGTTAGTAAAAAGCTATTGAAAATCCTTGTTATAATTTCTTTTCTTGATTGTTCAAACTCTTTTTAGATACGTTATGCTAACAACTTTTGTTTTCAAGGCATGGCCAGTTCCATTAATCATAATTTGTTGGCTCTTAATGGAGATTGCTGTAATTATTGTAATTGTCATACACAAATATTTATAAATTATCAACACAATTATCAAAAGTTTGCAATCGGTATGATTTTTTTTATGTTTATGAAAGAGTTCTCTTATTCTCACCAAGGCTACATTTACTCAATCAGGAATCAAGTAAAAACAGTAATATTGTGAAATATTACCACAATTTGAAATAACTGTTCTATTTGAATCTATTTTCAAATGTAATTTATTCCTGTGATCAAACCTGAATTTTCAGCATCATTACTCCAGTCTTCAGTGTCACATGATCCTTCAGAAATCATTCTAATATGATGATTTGCTGCTCAAGAAAAAATTACTTGTTATTACCAATGTTGGAAACAGCTGTGCTGCTTAATATTATTTCGTAGAAATTGTGATCCCTTTTTTCAGGATAATATAATAAATAGAAAGTTTAAAAGTATTTGCAAATACTTTTATTTGAAAAAGAAAACTTTTATAACATTTTATGCTGACTTCAAAAATTTACCTGGTTCCCGCCATAAAATTAACTGTGACAAAAGAGATTAATAGATTTCAGCTTATGTTTCTTTAAACGTTCTGATCCCGCCCCCAAATCTATCCCAGCATTCAGCAAGCTTCTTAAGGATAACTAGCTATCATAGAAAGTTTGGAGTAATCCCTGGATAAGGATTATGTTTGCAGTGTACTTTTGCATAATGCAATGTGATCATGTCTATCAAACTGAAAGGATTTAAATGATGTTCTTGTGTGGGTTTGATGAGAACAGGCGACACGACTGCACATTGGGTGAGGTGTGCAGGGTGGCGTTGGTTTGTGCCAGCATTCGTACATTTTGCTCGGCGGTGTTCATTTTGCATGCCACCTTTCCTTTGAAGTCTAGCAGTGGGTAAGCGCCCCAGAATTGAAGGCCACGCTGTGCTGCCTGTGAAAACGTAATTGGAAAGAATGTATATCCTCGGGTTATTAACACACCTCTTGGGCAAGGACTCTTGTTATGGCCCTCGTCAAAACAAAGAAAGCACTTCAACAGGTGTGGCTGGGAAACCTGGCTAGCAGATATATCAGAAATATGGTAGACACCTAGAATTGTAAAAAAGAAAAAATATTGATTCATCAGTTTCTTGTAAAAGAGAAGCGGGAAGTCTAGTTACAGTGGTGAAATAGAATTTTGGGATGAAAGAAATAAAAAGGTGGTGGAAGGAAGGAGTCTGTAAAAGTGTGGAATGAGGAAACAGTGGAGAGCGAGAGAGGAAGGAATGCAGAAAGCCTACACACCTTCACCTGACTTTATGACGGTATCGACAGAAACCTTCATATCCCCCAGAATTCTCTGCCACTCGGCACTAAGCCAGGACCCGTTTTTTTTGGCATGTTGATTGCTTTGCAATGCGGCATGTATTATTCAGCGGCTGTAATTATTCTGCTGTTTAGTTTTAGGCAGAGAGTGGAGGAAGCTAAGGGTTGCTTGTCAGTGCACTTTTTTTAAAAGGTACGGCTGATAATATCAGCGCTGAAAGAACGCTTTAGAAAAAGACAACGGTTCTCCACATAGAGAAGACGGTGTGTGTGCGTGAGAGTATTTCCCGGTGTGCATAAATCCTGTGGAGAACTAATCCTAGGTGGAGATCAAAGTGAGATTCTGAAAATCTTTATCTAGCAGGACCAAGAAAGCATTGATGGGAAAAACAGAGGAGCGCTCCATTTTTAAGTTTAGAAACAAATCAATGACGCATACGGCGACTACAAAGCGTTTTCTTTTAATTCTGAGTATTTGTGCATTATGTAAGCTTGAGAATGAGATCTTAGTTTTTCTAACTGAATGTTTTTTGGGTGATGCATTGTCTGAAGCATGTTTTATATCCTCACAATCACAACACTCATTTTACTAGGCTTTTCCCTGGTGCAAGCTTCTGGCTGTCCATTTAAAAATCAAGGAGAGGGAGGTGTGTAGATGAATCTGAGCCACTCCAGCGATTAAATCTATTATTAGCGCAACAACGGTTGAGGATTGATGCCACCCAATAGTTGTGTGTAAGCAGAAAAGCAGAGGAGTTTGCAAAACGTGAGCATCTCCTGGATTATAATAACCCTCATTAACATTTTCACACATGGTTAGCCAACAAACAAACATGGAGATCAACTCTTGTGTCAGATTTACGGCCCTCGGGAATCTCGAACCGAAGAGGTGGACTAAACAGGACGGAAGCAGTCGGGTCTCTTTTACATTCTATGGAGCGTTAGAATTTAAATTGAAGTAGTAATCAGGATGCAGAATTGCAATTGAATGTTAAAAGGAATTGGAAGTCAAAGAAATTCAACTGCATTCAACTTGCTGTTTGGGAAGGCTAACTTTGATTAATTCTGGAATTAAATTGACTCTCTGAGTCACTGAATCATTTAGTCAAGTGATTTGTTCAAAACCTGACTCATTCAGAAATGAAACTACTGACTTTCTTTCTGGTTGAGTCATTGAATCCTTTAGTCAATCGATTCATTTAAAACCACTGATTCATTCAGGAACGTCACTATTGTGTTTTGGATCTGCTTTTTGGATCTGTTTTCATTTATGGTGCTCAAACAGACAAAGTAAAACATATTTATTTATTTTTCCTTTATTTTAAAAGGAAATCCCATTGAGATCAAATAATCTCTTTTACAAGATAGACCTGCAAGTTACTCAATATGAACTTTTAGTTTATTGAACTGTTGTATAAAAGCAATACCACATTCAAAAGTGTGCTTTTGGTCTGAATGTCAGTATGGGTGTGATTTACTCATTCCTATGGCCCAATCACAGCCAGCTTGACATTCAGAACAACTGCACACCTGCTTGGTATTGATCAAATATGTAATAAATTAACTTCCAGGCTAGAAAAAAGTTTGATTTCCCAAAATGTTTTACTCTGTGTTCAATTACTTTTATTTGCAATTATTCCTGTCATTCCTGTTAAACTTCCTGTGTGATATAGGAGCAAATTCTTCAGGTCTGAATCTTGTCCAAGCCTGGTTCTGCAAGCGTGCTATCGCAGTGTGCCGTTTTCTTGCATGAAGTTAATTAGTTATTAGCATGTTTTGAAGCAGTTGTTGTTGGTTGTCATAAAAGCAGTACGACTGCACTGGCAGGACATTTTTCATCCTGCTTTGATGAAGTATCGAGAGTTTTGGGATTTCTCCTGTGAAGTTGCAAACAAATGCATTTTCCATTTTTATGCATACGTGCGCATACATTGTAATGATTCTCTCTGAGGAGAAAGGGTGTCTGCAGAGCGGCTTCTCGGATCTCTGTCACCTTGAGAGATCAGACCAGAGGTGCTTTTCCCACCAAGCACTTCATTAGAGTGACAAACCGTGTTCCAAGCTTTGCGAGAAACATGAACGTCACCCAAAATTAGCGACAATGAGAACGGGAAAAGGAGAGCTGACTGACATCACCCGGGGGGCTCAGAGTACAGAGAACAGAGAAATACAGACTGTGGTCTGCTCGGGAAGAATCACACGTCTACCACGATCCATCTCCCAGGGTTCCTCTGTCAAGTCTGTTTCTTCAGCAAGCTCTTCTATCATCTTCCATGGCCCGTTCAGCTGTACATTAATCAACATGCCTCAGGGAAGAGATTCTGCTGTCCACACTGGTCATCATGCAAAGGATTATAGATGTTCTATAAAGTGAGGCATGGGAAGGGTGGCTCCTCTGAGATTTGTATGCTTTCTGTCCCTTTTTCTTTCAGTCTTGAGTCCTGTGCCAGTCCGTTCACCCGTGTTATTAATGGATGTTTCAGTTTGAGAGGAGGGGCTCGTTGGCTAGTGTCCTTCAGACAAAAAGGGGGATGATGCTCCTGCTGATTTGAGGAGCTGGAAATCCAATTTCCCTTCCTCTGTTTTAATTTTCAGACCTGATGGGGCAAAGAGATTGCCACTGTAATCACTGGCAAACCTTTAAACTTGTGCCATGTGCCAACACAGCAAAATGTTGGCTTTTACTGACTAACAGTCTACAGATAGAGATCAGCTATCCAGAGTTTCCCAACCAAAGACCTAATGTGATAACAGCCTGATAAGTAATGAAAAGAAAAGGCCTTTAAATGTTTGCCAAGATTCCCACTGCGCCGTGGCTTCACTGTGGTTCGGAAAGGCACTTTGTGTTCAGATATCTGAAAGAAACTCCACAGAGGTACAGTTCATTCTCATGTACAGGTCCTTCTCAAAAAAATTGCATATTGTGATAAAGTTCATTATTTTCAATAATGTAATGATAAAAATTTAACTTTCATATATTTTAGATTCATTGCACACCAACTGAAATATTTCAGGTCTTTTATTTTTTTAATACTGATGATTTTGGCATACAGCTCACGAAAACCCAAAATTCCTATCTCAAAAAATTAGCATATCATGAAAAGGGTCTCTAAACGAGCTATTAACCTAATCATCTGAATCAACTAATTAACTCTAAACACCTGCAAAAGATTCCTGAGGCTTTTAAAAACTCCCAGCCTGTTTCATTACTCAAAACCGCAATCATGGGTAAGACTGCCGTCCTGACTGCTGTCCAGAAGGCCATCATTGGCACCCTCAAGCAAGAGGGTAAGACACAGAAAGAAATTTCTGAACAAATAGGCCGTTCCCAGAGTGCTGTATCAAGGCACCTCAGTGGGAAGTCTGTTGGAAGGAAAAAGTGTGGCAAAAAACGCTACACAACGAGAAGAGGTGACCGGACCCTGAGGAAGATTGTGGAGAAGGACCGATTCCAGACCTTGGGGGACCTGCGGAAGCAGTGGACTGAGTCTGGAGTAGAAACATCCAGAGCCACCGTGCACAGGCGTGTGCAGGAAATGGGCTACAGGTGCCGCATTCCCCAGGTCAAGCCACTTTTGAACCAGAAACAGCGGCAGAAGCGCCTGACCTGGGCTACAGAGAAGCAGCACTGGACTGTTGCTCAGTGGTCCAAAGTACTTTTTTTCGGATGAAAGCAAATTTTGCATGTGATTCGGAAATCAAGGTGCCAGAGTCTGGAGGAAGACTGGGGAGAAGGAAATGCCAAAATGCCTGAAGTCCAGTGTCAAGTACCAACAGTCAGTGATGGTCTGGGGTGCCATGTCAGCTGCTGGTGTTGGTCCACTGTGTTTTATCAAGGGCAGGGTCAATGCAGCTAGCTATCAGGAGATTTTGGAGCACTTCATGCTTCCATCTGCTGAAAAACTTTATGGAGATGAAGATTTCATTTTTCAGCACGACCTGGCACCTGCTCACAGTGCCAAAACCACTGGTAAATGGTTTACTGACCATGGTATTACTGTGCTCAATTGGCCTGCCAACTCTCCTGACCTGAACCCCATAGAGAATCTGTGGGATATTGTGAAGAGAAAGTTGAGACGCAAGACCCAACACTCTGGATGAGCTTAAGGCCGCTATCGAAGCATCCTGGGCCTCCATAACACCTCAGCAGTGCCACAGGCTGATTGCCTCCATGCCACGCCGCATTGAAGCAGTCATTTCTGCAAAAGGGTGAATAAGTGCATAACTGAACATAATTATTTGAAGGTTGACTTTTTTGTATTAAAAACACTTCTTTTATTGGTCGGATGCAATATGCACATTTTTTGAGATAGGAATTTTGGGTTTTCATGAGCTGTATGCCAAAATCATCAGTATTAAAACAATAAAAGCGCTGAAATATTTCAGTTGGTGTGCAATGAATCTAAAATATATGAAAGTTTAATTTTTATCATTACATTATGGAAAATAATGAACTTTATCACAATATGCTACTTTTTTGAGAAGGACCTGTAGATAACACAAGATCTTCACACTGTCACTTGCTTGTTGATCATTAGCTAGCACTATTATTCTCCCAAGATGTCCTTGATTAAACATTTTATTGCAGTTGCACTGATTGAAATTCTGTCTGATACTGATCATTATTTTTAATAACACTTTACAATAAATTTATTTAAAATTAGGTAGAGCATCCGGCATCATTAACTAACAAGAGAGTGCACACAATTTTTTTTTAAATATATATTTTTAATAATAATAATTTCAACAATTGTACAATTTTATATAAATATTAAACTAGATAAATACATTGTGTAGAAATGTGTTGTTCATTATTAGATCATGATCTGATAACTTCATTATAAAGAGTTACCTTATTATTATGTGATTGATTATAACTGTTAAATTACTCATATTATAAATCTGTACTTCTCTAAAAATATATATATATAAAACATACTTCACACTAGTAATCCATGTGCTCTTAAAGGGACAGTGTTCTTCAGTGATGGTGCTCCTTAAGGGTTAAATCGTTGTCATGATCTAGTGCTAGATCTGAAAATACAGTACAGGTAAATAAAAATACTCAACAATATATATTGTGCATTCCTATTTTTATCTAAAGAAAATTGTGTCACGCAAGCCTGTTGATAGTTTGCTAGCAACATGACTTTTACTGTGACCACCTTTATTTGAACTTTTTATATCATGTAGAAACCATATTGTATTGCATGTACTACACATGGATGCTACATCAGCAGCCATTATAGCGGTCTCATCCATTGCACCATAAAGCAGTGAGTGCAGTGGCTCATTACTCTGGTAGAGTACACAACAGTGGCATGTAATATATAATTTAACCATCCATGTCTCCCTGGCACTTTAATTTAAACAGCGCTCATGGTGATGCACGTCTGTGCGGAGAGAATGGGCTGAGTAGGTTCTCCATGGAATTCCAGACAAATTATCTCCATGTCAGGAATCTCCATTCTATTACGGTCTGCCTGTGATGTATAATTTACATTAGAGTAATGCACAGTATATATGTCTGATTGAATAGACTGAGAGCAGTTTAAATAAGTGGACCTTTTAAGCAAGTGTGATTGGGAAGTGTTTGAAAATCGAACATTTTAAGAGAGGCACACACACACAAACATTCAGAATCAACCTCGCGGTAAACAGGAAATACATTACTGCTCAAGAAAACCGACGTGTGATGTACTTGAGGAAACAGAGACTGAAAAACATGTTTTCATCCCTAGAATGGAATGTCAGAGGAGATAAACATCATGAGCCGTACCTTATATATTATTATGTGCAACAATTTGACGACCACAGAATTTAGATTAATAGCGTTCAGCCCTCGGGAAGTAATTTCCTTTTGAGAAAGTGATTTGCATGCAGCGGGGAAAGGAGAGACCCTTTTTTGCTGCTCTTTTGTGGTGTCAGCTAAAACTATTGGCATTTAAAGCAACTCCCCAAGGTTAATGAGCCCCTCCATTAACCCTCCCCCTGGGGAACGACAGAAGGGCATTCTGGGAGATGTAGTTGTAAAGTCAATCCACATTGACTCAGCATTGCATATTAAGTAGTTTAGGGGTGAATACAAGTCTTTCCTAACTAGTCTGCTCCCTGGTCAGAATTAAATATAAATGGTTGTGTTAATGAACAGGCCATTAGTGGTTCTGCTACAATAAACTTGAATAAACACTAACAAGACCAGCATATTATAAGGCTCCGCACAAACCCTCATGACGACCTCCAGATGTTATGCAGTTTTATATTACGTTGCCATCATTTAAACAAGCATATCCATTTGCATATTTGAAATTGTAAAGCTCCGTTCATACCAATAACGATAACTATAACGATAACTGTATTAGCATGCACATTCTGTTTATTAAAAGCACGCACACAGTTATGTCGTCAGCTGCATGGGAGATCTTTAAAGATTAGTGGATGCTGATTGGCTCTTAATGTTTTTAATCGGTGATCAGCTGGAAAAAAATCGTTCTGCAAGTGATTCCAACGATATTGTTATTTTGTGTTCTTGATATAGTTGTAGTGTGGACTTCTCATATAATAAATTGATTATGAACTTTATAATTGTCATCTTTGGTGTGAACAGGTCTTAAAGGTGCATTGTGTAATATTTAGGAGGATTTGTTAACAGAAATGCAATATCATATACATAACTATGTTTTCAGTGGTGTATAAAGACTTAATGAACCATTATGTTTTTATTACCTTAGAATGAGCCATTTCTATCTACACACACCGCGGATCCCCTTACATTGAAATGAGACAAACGCGTTTCGTCACTATGTTGTTCTTCATGCAAGGAAGCAATTGCTAAAGTCAGCGAATAAAACACTGACACAATGATGAACAAGTAACAATAATATTCGCAATAACATATTGTTTTTACTAAATAATAAAGTAAACATAATTTCTTAATTTATCCTTGTATAGAAACCTCATTGCTGAACTGGCTACTCTCTGCTGTCTCAGACGATGACATCTTTTCCTGTCGGCCACCGTAACTTTTGTTGGTTGCAATTCATAACCTCACCACTAGATGCGGCTAAAAATCACACACGGCACCTTTAAGATATATTAAAAAAAAAAGTTTTTTTACTTTAAGAATAAACTGTTAAAAAGTTGCATGTTGGTTCATTTACATTTAAAACAGACCACAATTAGCTTAAGTTACATGTGAGTAGGGTTTTTCTATGTTTGTGTTTGCTTTTGTGTGATACTACATCAGTATAAAGTCCAAGACCAAGATTGTTGTATTTAGCCAGTGAAATAACCCGGCGCACCTTTCTTTCTGAATGTGCCTCAGATTGGGATGTCTGGATGCATGAGGAATATAAGCAGTCAAACAGTATGATCATGTCAACGAAACTTCTCTTTCAACTAGAGAATCTCCCTGTCTCCCACACATACAACCCTGTTCTTATCACAATCATGATCTGTGTGATAAATGATTAAAGCCAGAGAAGGTGAGAGAAGGCCTTCATCTACTCTTAGGCCTTCAAGCAAAAGAACATCAGCTCTTACGCCCAGAATATCTAGTTCTCACACCAGCCCAAACCGGTTCATTAGTAAAACACTCTTCCTGACATATATCAATCCATGCATAGATATTGTGATATATGTACCGAACATCCTCAGTGCCTGTCTTATGTCAGGATTTATCTACCTTTCTATCTATCTATCTATCTATCTATCTATCTATCTATCTATCTATCTATCTATCTATCTATCTATCTATCTATCTATCTATCTATCTATCTATCTATCTATCTATCTATCTATCTATCTAATCCCATTTAACTAGTTTTACTACTAGTTTTACTACTGTCAATCCAAGTGACATTTTTTTGAATAAGGTTAGCCCAAGCATACTTTTCAAAAAAAAAAAATTCATATAAACAAGTTTGTTTTGAGAAAGAATCTTGCATCATGTGTTTGCAGATGCCTCTTGGCTTGATATTTTGCTGTCTACTGCAATTCATAATTGTAGTATCATGCATAATTGAAGTTTTTTACAGATCTACTGTATGAAGACAGAATTGCATGTGAAACTCAAGAGAATCTGAAGAGAGATGCATCTAGAAGATATTCAATCGAAGGACAGGAAAGAATCTGACTCGCTCTCACGATGGAGAAAATGTTGGAGTGGAGGTCAGGAAAGGAAAAGACCGCTGGGGGTAGTAGAACTAGATCAGCAGAGTGTGTGTTTCGAGTAAGAAGTCAGGGGAGTGGGCTGATGTCAGTGATGCATAGCCACGGGCTCATCAGCGACGGCCAGACTCGAGCTCCACCATTAGATTTTAATTCTTAATCAGGCCTCCGCTTCTCATTTTCCTGCAAATAATCACAGGGAAAAATGGCAACTCAAATGATTGTGTAGTAAAGTCCTAAGCTATTATTTAGCCGACACCATGAAGAAGACAGAAAGTCCTACGTGTTTTAAAGCAGAAGTTAAATTAATTTCAAATTACGCAGAGCGTAATGACTGAGACGCCCTGAGCCGTGACTGCGAGGAGCTCGCAAATTTGATGCACAGATCTGGTAGTCCAACAGCTTCGCTCTCGTGTTAACTGCATTTCTCAGCAGAGCGTCACCTGCAATGACAATGAGAATGATGAATAGCAGACTTAAGTCAGGCTCCTGGCTTTGATGTTCCTCTCTTCGATTCTTTCTGTTGTTGTTGTTGTTGTTTTTTCTTTCTGCGATACTTAAAGGATGTTGTTGGCTGTTGCACTTCAGAGAAGTGTATAGCTTTAAACTGCTGTAGAACTCAATGCGTCTTGTACTTTTCCAAGCAGGTGCTGGGCTCTTGTATGAAAGGAGCTCTTTTATGTAAGGCTGGAGAAGTTTGCGATAGACATCATCAAAGTACACCCTGGCACTGCGGGAGATCTTCCGAACACAAAACGGCCTGCACTTGTTGCACGCCTTGACGTCCGTGATTCATGAGTTCAAATGACTTGGTCTGCAGACGAGAGGCTCTGCTGCTCTGCTCTTCACTAAGCCATTTGATGCTGGCGACTATGACAATGAGGTCAAGGATCTTTCCCGGCAAGAAACAAAACTAATTACCTTAAGAACGCTTCTAAATGGCGTGTGTCGCGGATGATCAGACAGCGCTGAAAAGCAATATTGGAAAATTAAATTTGACACAGCCTGCTGTATTTTCTTAAATCATTTCAAATCAATATAGCCAAGAGATTGAATCAAACCTCATCGCATTGACTCAGCTATAACATCCATCTTCTTTTACAGTGAGGAGATCTAACCATGGAACTGCTCTCATAAGCTCTATTCAGTTAAGATTAGCTTTCTTGCCTTGCCTTTCTGTAAAGGAATTAGTGGATGCCTGTAATGTTTATTGACTTTTCGTACAGGATGAGAGAATCTTAAGAAATCACAAACCTACTGCATTTACATTGCAGTCTCATTTAGCTGATATTGTTTAGCTACATTAAGTAATTGAGCAGGAAATATTGTGTTTGATATTATATCTGGAATTTTTTTATTTATTTCATATTTATTTTTATAATTATATTTCTGTGTATGACCTTCAAAAGTTTTGGCTCAGTAAGATGTTTTTAAGAAATGAATACTTTTTTTTTTTCAAGAATCCATTAATTTGATCAAGGGACATTAATATAAAAGATCTCTATTTTAAATAAAAGCTGATTTAAAATGCTCTTTTAAACATTCTATTCATCAAAGAATCCTAAAAAAAAAAATGTTGTCACGGTTTCCACAAAAAAATATTAAGCAGCACAATTTCTGAAGGATCATGTGACACTGAAGACTTTTGAACAATGTCTATATATTAATTCAATAAATATATGTCGATGGTTGAGAGCAGATTCTCGAATTGCACAAGGCTAGTATTACATTTGGTTACTTTTTCAGAGCATTTTATAAACGGTGAAAGTTACGTTAATCTTTCCTGGCACAGAAACAGGTACAATTAACCCTCTGGGGACGGATTGGGCGGTACCGCCCAAAATGACATACTTTTACAAATGTGTAATTATCTTAAAAACTATTAATGATAGAGAGGTGCGGTCTTTTTTGCCGTCTTCCTCAGATTCCGCTGTAAACAGTGATAACAAACTTACCCGGCTTGTATACACACTTCCTTGTTGCGCAATACCACTTCGTCAAAGGCCAATGAAATCGATGTTGTTTGGCAGATTCACGAGCAACAACCAATGGAAAAATTGCCGATGGAGGAATATTTTTCTTACCCAATCAGAGGAAGGTTACCATGACGTATTCTAGCAAATCGGAGGACTCTGTAGCCTTGCAAGGGGATATATACTATTGCAACTATATACTATTACGAAAACAGCGTTGAGTGGCAGAAACGACAGAAAGCGAAACGGACGCGTCGAGTATAAACAAGGCTTTACGGAGCGAGAGCGCACAGAGATATGAGAGAGAGACAGAAAAATTATAATATATATATATATATATATATATATATATATATATATATATATATATATATATATATATAAACACATACAATTATAGCATTATTTATTGTTTTAGCACTTTTATGATGGCAAGCAGTAAACTATTTACGGTGGAACAAGCTCTGGAACAATTACTGGAGAGTGACGAGGAGAAAGCATTGCTTAGAAAATTCCAAGCATTCCTAAGAAAAACGCCTGGGACTATTTGTAAATAAAGTTAAATTTTTTCATTGTTCTTTACACATTTTATTTAACACATGTCTGTCAAGCAAAGGCTTTGACAAATATATTTTTTGTTCAAAAACTGTTCACTATTGTTGTGTGATGTGTGATTTACAGAAAAATAAATGCCAAAAATCAAATTTCCATTTTTGAAATTCTCTAGTTTATGGTACATTTTCACTCATACTTTACTTTATAAACATATTACATGTGTGCTTACGTTAGCTTAGGGTCTTCTGAATCCATAGATACCAAACACATAGTGTTCTCCATTACATATAATTTATAAGCCCAAATGTAAAAATAGAGAAAACGGACCAAAAAGAGCTTAGTCCTTAGAGGGTTAAAATAACGGAAATGTTTATAAAATGATTACAGTAGCCCAGCTCCTTATATCAAACTAATCCAGTCCAAATAGAGCTTGAGTAGGTTTTAGTCCCAGTTTGCACACCTCTTGTTGTGATATATTCTCCTGCCAGGTTTCTAGGGCTACCGGGCATGACACTGTGGCACGGCATGGTCGTTCATCCTGGCCGATGTGTCTCGCTCGCCCTCTCTTCAGCTGGAGAGAGTGGAGCTAATCTCGCCCCTCAATCTGGCCACCTGTCAATGGGGTCAACGCTTGTCAAACCCTCTGTCTTCACCCCCCTTCCTCCCGCTGCCTCTCACGACTGATAAAAGGGCCAGTGGAGGCTCGAGTCCTCAATGGAGCGTAGAAGAGAAAGAGGGGTCTTATCAGAACAGGACCGGAGGGTCTCAGTCCATGACCGTACAGGTTAAAAGGCTGAGTGATCACCAGGCAATGAGCCACACCTAGCTCACATCCCACAGCTGATGCGTGGCCATAATAGATGCTTTTTGGTGTGTATTACAGATTTAGTAAATGCAAATGTCTTTACTGTCCCTTTTGGTCAATTGAATCCATCCTTGCTGAATATATATATATATTTTTTTATATAAAATTTTACCGTCCCCATTTTTGAACGGTAGTGTATTTCATTTGAATATGAAGTACACAGCTATTTAACTGTTGAATGAAGTGTGGGCTTGATCTTAACAGGCTGATTGGTCTGGTGTTAGTGACGTCCAGTGTAGATGCGATGTTACTGCAATAAAAGTGGGCTAGTCTCCTCTTTTTAGATGTACACCTTTGTTCATTATCCAAATGTCAGTCTGAGAGCGCTCAAACAATATCCTTAAGGGGCAGCAGTTGGAAAGTGTTTTAAAGTTGCACTTTCAAGTGCTTTAAATACATTGGAAGGGCTAAAATTGCATTGGGTAAAAAATAGATTTTCACAGACTGAGCCAGACTTGCTGTTTACCGTTTAATAGCTATTAAACTATGCTACTGCCTTTCTTTTAAATTCTTGTTAGGTCAAGAAAAGGCAGCAAGCCACTCTGTCAATACAGAACAGCCTTTAACATTCAGTGCTTTCTGAGTTAAACTGCTCTCTTTCACCAGGTGCCGTTGTCACAATGGTTAGATTACCAACATTTGGGGCATAATCAGGCATGGATTGATAAAAAACAAAAACAAGCTGTAAAATATAAATTTTGGTTTTGTCCAAATCAACCATGATTTTGACAAGCAACAATAAGTTTGCTGTTTTTTTGGATCCTAACTTGGCGTCTCACACTGAATAGCCATGGAAAACCTGGAAAGATTAGATCAATTTAAAACTGGTGAACTGACTAATAACAGACAATTATTTTTAGTTGCATTTACATTAGTCAGGCTGGTTATGTTCTCATATGGATAAGTGTTCTGAATTTCGTGTAAATTTGATTGTTGCTTGTAATGCGAATTGTGTTAGTACTGAGGGTTTTGCTATTAAACTAAATGGATATGTATGGTAATTTTTAGTCTAGTTTGTGCAGTGTGCATTTACAGTGCAAATATTTTAGTGACTTAATTATTGATTTTCATGTATGTTTGGTTATTAAATCCAGACACTTTGCTTTGCTTTAATTACTTATAATTTACCAGCATTACATGCAAAATCTTTAAATGCACGCCTATGAACAGGACTGTATATGAAGCCACACATCTACTGCTTGATTTAGAGGGCTTTAAAATGTCATAAATCATGGGCGCATGATCTATATCTGGCTTATTTTTATTAGTGGCTTGGCAGTGCGTCTAATGTAGCGGATTACAAGTGCTGCGATTCTTAGCCTGCACAATCCTCCCACCCAGACTTAATGCAATTCCATTTGTTTTCTTTCTTTCTCATCCTTTAAAAAGAAACATTTTATCAGCCTGAAATTAAGCAACGGACACGTAGCAATTAAAAACAAATACATCTTGTGATCGTCCCTCACAAACCAGTCGCTTTGCTTTTATTGCACACTTTGTCAAAGTAACATTTGGGCTAAATTATCACTGTAGTCATTCAAATGCTCTTGGGAACGGGCGGTATTGTGAGCTGAAAGTGAGAAAGGAACAGTAAAAAAAGAAAGTAAATATTCTTATTTCCAGGGTGTAGTTATATCTGTTTTTTAAGTGCTTTATCTCGAGCAGTGTGTGCTGTTTCTTCACACCGTGTCTCAGCACTTTATGTCTGACTGTCTCCTGCAGGATAACAATGTCCTTTACAACATCTCATAATGAACACAGTCAGGCGCGTATGCAAACACAAGCATGCTCAGTCGTACAGTCTCTGGGTATTTGCATGTTTTCAGTAAGAACAGAAGCAACTGTTCCGGCACTTTTGGAATGAGCAAAAAAGCTTGCTTATGATGTAATGTTGCGTTGTTTTTTTAAAATCTGATTAGAGGAAAGATTTATGGTTTGAAAGCAACGCCAATGACACTGCTTTGCCAGAGCAGCTTAAAAAATACTTTTTCAAACCACTAAATCTTTCATAAATGTGCACAGCGTGTTTAAATTTCTGCATTTCAGAGGAGACTTCAGGCGACTTTTGTAATGAGGCACTGTTGCCATTAAACACAACACATTTAGGTTGCTGTACATGTGTGTCCATATGCAAATATGAATATTTTAAAGGAGGACATGATTTTTTTTAGGTTCTGGTTTCCACAGCTGTGTTAGAGAAATGTTATAATTATATATATGTTATATATTTGCAATATAATCTACTAAACAAAGAGTATCTAACTGGATTATGGTTCTTAACTCTTTTTTTTTTTTTTTTTAAGTTGCCAGAAACTGCCAGCATTTTTATACAAGTTTTGTCATTCTCTCAGGGTTCTAATGAGGAGGTGCTCATCAGTGTCAATATTGTTTGTCATTTGATTTTGGATGGCGGACAAAAAAGCTGATGTAATGTGCCGTGTTTGGACTGGATTACAAAGTGCTTTGTTTGCATTTGCTTGTTAGTTAATCCTATCGATTGGAGCGATCCCAGGGTCTGCAATTTCATGAATATACATGTAATGGTTTTCTGATGTATTTGTTTTACGTGCGTTGCAAGAGATTTGCAACAACGGCACGGCAATTACGTTTTGGCTGGACACGAGAGATTTGGTTTTTAAATGTGGTGGGCTAAAATTGACATGTTTGTTTATTTTATTAGAGGCTTTGGGAAATACTTCTAAAGTGGGAGGGGCTTGTGTGTTAGCATGTTTGCATGCTCTCATGCTACTCTCTCATGCCGCTGTCGGACACTTGCTGATGAATAGCTAGCGTGCCGGCGGCTGACAAAGATAGATGTGACGCGCCCTCATCTCAGTTTAACGGGCGAACGGAAGGATCCCTGCTGACCATGCTGAAGGTCAAACGGCACATGTCCTCGTGTCCAATCACAGCACAGGGACGGCTTGCTGGAGAGAGTTTGTGAAGGAGGGCTGATCTCTGGAGATTATTGATTGGTCCGCTTTCACCTGGCTGCAAAAGGTGATGATTTGGTCACACACTCTTTCTCACTGGTTCTCTCTTGCACACACAGCTAAATGACATACACATCGGCATGAGCACGCTAACAATAACGTCATGCCATGCACTTAACCCCATGTCCTCTTTCTCCCACTTATAGTATCGGACACAGACAATGTGGGCGGCACATGACAGCGTCTGCTGCCTCGGCATATGCTTGCGTCAGCTTTATACGGCAGCCATGTTACCTGACCTCTAGCACCTCTAAACAAAGGAAAATCAGTTATTGGTTAACGGCAAGAGACTTGACATGGTTATCTGTCTTTTAATAAAACCTTTCCTGTGGCTTTCGTTAAAAGAGGTATTCATGGTATTATATTTGCCATGAAATTTAATTAAAACTCTATGGGCGGGTTTTAATGACAGATTATGCCTATTCCTAGATTAAATAGTATTTCAGTGAAGAGTCGCCCTTGACGGTGTAATTCAGCGCACAGGCTTAATCTGGGGATGGGAAAATGTCCTATATGGCTGAAATTAGGTAATTTCCTGGAGTCATTGAACAGGAGGAGAAGGAGTGAATACAGCTGTAAAATAATGAGAATAAGGCCCTGATTTAGTAAGATCCCCCACATACAGTATATTGCAGTCATTTGCATTTGAAAATATTCTTTGTGCAAGAATTTAATACTTAATATTTGTAATACTTTCACTTGTTTTTAACATTGATAAATAATATGAAATGTTTCTTAATCATAAAAAACAGCATATTAGAATGATTTCTGTATGGATCATGTGAAGATTGGATAAATTATGCTGAAAATTCATTTTTGCATCACAATAATAAATTACATTTTAAAATATAGCAAAATAGAAAACTGTTATTTTAAATTGTGATTATATTTTAATGAAGTAAATGCAGCCTTGGTGAGCTGATGAGACTAAGAAAAGCCTAACTGACTGACCTCAGACTTTTGAATGGTAGTGTATAAAGATTTTTTTTTATGAAATAAGTGGGATTTTGAAAATCAATTTGAAGATTTTTAAAACATGATCTGAGAGCAGTTATTAGATGTCATTGAAAAATGTTTGAGGGTTTTAATTTAAAATATAATCAATTTCTTTGTATTTTTCTCAGTTCACCATTGACTCCTATGTGTTGTTTCATCAAGCACTGTACAAGGTTTATCCAGCTTATCAAAGTGTTTTCATTCTGTGTATTTCAAAGGTCTTGAACAGAGCAGATATGTAAAAGGCTCTAGAATAACCTCGTTCTCGTTTCCCCGTGTCTGGTCGAGCTGCTTCTCTCTGTGTGGGCTGTGAGGCTTGTCTTATAAGGCCTCTGCTGTCGGTCGCTGCCAAAAACGGGATGTTGCAGATCGTGTGTAAACAAGAGACCCGAGTAAGAATGCAATTAAGAGGCTTTGCAACAGTTGGCATGCAAAAGGCATTAGTGTGCGTTTGCATTTCAAAGCCATTTGGATTTGGAATAATATTAGCTTTGCGAAGCGCTCCCGGGCGCCGGGCATACGTCGCATAGATCTTAGTGACTAGGTCTGACTTTGGTCATGACAAAGAGATGATGTGGCTTCCTCCCGGGATTCCAGAGTTCTCTGTCTCACCGAGATGAAAGAGAGAATTAAAATGGATGCGTTAGTCCGTGTGTCTCGCTGCCAGGTATCGGTCGTCGCTTCGCCTCCGTCTACTTTTGTCTCCAAGCCAGCCATAAACAGATATAGTGAGATTTATTGATAAAGAATCTCCTTGAGGAATCCGACTCTCATCGCTAACGCCTTGCTTGCGCGGGTAATGTAGAGTATCGACCGTGGGCACGATTCTGCCACGGTTTTCATATGACGGCGCTCCCGGAGGAGATCCGCACCCGATGAGACGCGTTCTGCAAGGTTTCCTCCGCACAGACATTCTCCAGGCACGCTGATGGCTCCACGGTCCTCCTCAGATGCAAACACAAATCCCTAGAGAGGCCGGGGTTTTGTTAGAGGGCGTATGTTGGAAATGGTGACGGGTAGTACATGGGAGATGATTTTTAGGGGGTTTATGGGAATGAACGGACACGGAGAGACGTGTCTTATTTGCCACCTTCTCCCCCAGCTTTCACTGAAACCTAATATCGTGCATCACTACATGAATATTTCATGTTTCACTCACGAATAGCAAATGCTGCCATTCTCAGACAAGGGCACAGACAGCCCGTGGTCATTCCCGTCTTACTTGAATCTGAGCAAATTTTATCCGCCGTTAATGGTGCGCCTGAGCCGGAAGATCAAAAAGTACATTATGGCTTCGTCTGTTGTCACTGAGATTGGGAAAGCTTATTTGTCTTCTATAGGTCAGGTGACTTATTTAAATTCAGCTCTTTGCTGAATATGGAAAAGAAAGAGAATGAGACACAATTTAAATTACATTTGTGAGATTTCAGAGATAAAATGGTCCAAAGACTACATTCAAAATTCCTTAATTATTTATTCACGTTGTTCCAAACATGAATGACATTCTTTCTTCTGCAGAAAACACACAAAAATATATATTTTGAAGAATGTAGATTGTGAGTAAACGACGATAGAATTTTCATTTGATTCCGTCACATTCGCATTCCATCAGGCAGATCAAAGTTCACTGATGGGTTTGAAATGCATGTAATGTCAAACACAGGGAGCAGAAACACACATACAGAAGTCCAGATGGTTGAATCATTGTTTGGTATCGCAGGGAGAACGTCACACCAAGTGTTCTGTGAAAAAGGGGGTTTTGGGTAAAGCGCTTGCCTGGCTGCACTTGGTTGGAGAAGATGCAAGGCCGTTGAAATATGATTTCTGTTGCCGGTCGTGATATGGCTCAGAGGAGCGGTTGATTCCTCAGTGCAGTTTGTGCTGAGTGGAGCTGTTCCACATATACATCCAGCTTTATCTGTTTCCCGCACTGCCCACTTTCCCTCTCATAGTTAAACTAAAGGAAGTTGTACACCACCAGTCAATTGTTTGGACACGCCCACTTAATTTAATCTGTTTTTCATATTTTTTAATAAAGGTAAAGTTATCAAAACTGTGCAATAACACAAATGGAGGTTTTGTGACAAAATTCATATGATCATATTCATATGCTAAAGTATGAATCATAATCATGAGTGTGTAATATTATTTTTAGATTGTATTGCTTACAATAATAATTCCAAATATTTAAGCATCAACCTTTAAATTCAAAGATTTTTTAGATCACATGAAACAAGATTTCACAGATTCAAGATTTGTATTTGTAACATGTACAGTTATATGCAGATACAACCAGCAGTAAATGTAAATTGTGTTGTATGTTGGTCTTTTTAGTGCTGAAGGTGAAGTGTGTCATGATTTGCTGTAAATTATTTGTTTTATCCTAGATCACTGTGCAGTTCACATACCAAAAGTGTAAACAATATGATTCTGTGGCAGTTTCAAATTATTGCTCTGTTTGTTTGGGCATCTCAAACCGTCAGATTGGTGCAAAATATTACATGTTTATATGTCCATATGGCAGACAGGAGACAGGAGAGGTCAGCCATTGAAGCTACATATGGATTTGTGGAAATGCTTAGACAAAGAGTCATGAGAAGCATTTCTGAAAGTTCCCATTTTTTATTTTATTTTTATTTAATAGTTGACTTATGGTGGTAGAAATTTCTTTTAGCGTAAACTTTTTATTTTCACCTCCAGTTAGGTCGGTTCTAGAATCCACTGTGTTTGTTAGTTCTTCTGTCTTCCATAATCACTTATTTTCATAAATGACAGCATCACAATGTTTGATTAATGGTGGTTTGTAAAATCAACATGAAATCAAACTTCACCCTATTTACTGGTTCCTAGTCTTAAGGTCCGTTCACACCAAGAACGATAACTGTAAAGATAAAGATAACTATAACTATATAAGCATCCACACCAGTGGACAGTATCGTTCTGTTTATTCTAAGCTCGCGCTGCAGTTTTGTCGTCTGCCGCTTTAAATGCTCAAGTTCTTTAAAGCAGGATGGATTTTGATTGGCTGTCAATGTTTTAAACATTCATCAGCTGGAAAAAAACGTTCTGAAAGAGATTCCAAAGATATCGTTTCTCTGTGCCATTATCGTTACAAGATTAGAAGAAATTACAAGAAATTACAAGATTACAAGAAAGAGCGTTTGTTCACGTGTGTGTTCACATCTGTGAGGTCCCAATGCAGACATGCTCTAAAGATGGAGCTTTAGTATGAAAGTATGAAAGTAAAAGGTTGATCAAAGTCTGATTGAATCGTCTGCATCTCTTTCTGAAGGCTAGTTTCCTCCACACCACCGCTGCTGTATTTGTTTTTGGTGGCGCAGAGGCAGATGGATGAGGACACACTAGCTTTCTGCAGCTCTCACTGACTAGTGAAGACTGTAACGCCTCGGGCCATGCCTGTAACCACAGGGAGACTGTCCGATGTGAACTCCTTTACTAATACAACTGCTCGTATTCCCCAAACACATACACCACCTTACCGATAGTCTGCTATGTTTGATATCGATTAGTTGGAGTTTGACAGGGTTTATTTCATGAAAATTGACTGCCTTGTTTTCAGTTTGCAAGAGCAATCCATGGGAGTATATCTAAACATAATGTCTGAAAAGCATAATGAAAATGGCTTTCAGGACTCAAGTTTAAGGATAGTCAGAAGCCAGTTGTGTGATGTCATGCTTTTTGATTATATACTTGAGTTTGTATGCCTTGCAAAGGAAAACATTTGTTTTTCTTTTGTGAAATATTGAATGTTGTTGCAAATTCTGCTGATTTAAATATGTAATTTAGCTGGCTAACATGTCACATTTGTGAGAATGATTTGTGATAGTCTTGGAAGCATCAGTTAGAATGGGAAAATCCTAAACAAATCACTGTATGCTATTATATGCTGCAAAATTGGGTTTATGAATTTATAGCTGTCATAGTTTCATTATAGCTGTATAGTTTCCAGCTTCTGTATATTTGCATAACCTAATACATTTGGTGTTTAATGAAAAATGTAAGTGCTGTTTTATATGGCAGAAAGAAATATGTTTTTATTATACATCAAATTTACAAAAACAATTACAAATATAGCTGCAAGCAGCCATTACAGGGGGGCCAAGCGCAAGAAGCGGCTACAGATGCCATCATGGGTGGGAGTGGCAGACCAACTGCAGCAAGGAGCAATTAAAGACAATTTAAGAGAATTTGGCAAAATGGCTGAAAAATCATATATACAGTAACTTTTAAGATGATTTAATGGTTTATCACTTTCGACAAATAGGTGGCGCAGTTACGAAATCGATATAATGTGGTCAGAGTGAGGTGACAATGACACATACAAAGTTTGGTGTCAAAATGTCAAGGCATTGCAGAGATAAAGACTTATTAGTCATTTTGGCAGCATGCCTCAAATTTGCTGCTGCGCTATACGAAAATGGTTTCATCTATCAGCACGAAATCTATAACTTTTAGTCGGCACGGTCTGGAGATGATACGATTCGATTTTGGTGAAAATTAGACAAACGGTCTAGGAGGAGTCGAAAAAGTAGGTTTTGATTGAAAATCAAGATGGCGGACAGGAAGTTCTGCCAAAAAAGGAAAACCTGGTATCTATGTTCTCACCTTGACCCAAGGAATCTATTAAGACCAGTGGCATTTCAACAGGCAGATTTATTCAAAAGTTATTAGCATTTTTGGAAATTTAATTATAACTTTTGACCAACAGGTGGCGCTATCTCAAAATCTTTTGAGTACCTTCAGAGGATGGTGTTGTTGGCAAATTCTGAGTTTCATAATGTTACAGCAATGCATTTGTTTAGTATAGCATTTTATTTCACAAAACTGTATTGAAGTCAATGGGAATTTCATGTTTTGCTCTATTATAGCTCCACCAAGAGGCTCAGTCCCATAATTTTTTTTTATGTGTCCTCAGAGTGAGCCCATACATATTTGTGTCAATTTTGGTGAAAATATTTCAATTCGCTTCAGATTTATAGACATTTATATGAAAAAACACGTAAAAAATGACTGACACGTGACTTTGTTTGAATTTTACTACCCCTTACTATCAATATTTTCGCATTTGGGCATTGACCCTTATTTAACAAGCTATGGTTTCAAACTTCTGACGGTGGTTTCGTCTCGATCGGACAAACGGTTTCGAAGATATAGCCAAATGTTTTTTTCGCGCTAAATCGCAACGCTACACAAACCGTAAGACGAAACCCAGCATGTTTGGTATCGATGGACTCGGCAACGATTCAGGAACTCAAAAAGATTCTCACTCCCGTGAGGATAAGTCGACCAAACCCAAAGTTATAAACATTTGAAGAAAAAAAATTCACCACTAGGTGGCGCTGTTTCGAAACTTCTCAGGTTCCTTCAAGGCATCGTACTGATGACCCATACCGAGAAAATATGAAAGCAAATACAGAAAATACAGCATCTTAGCACATAATTCAAAATGGCCGACAGACAAAATGGCCGATATGGGAAAATTGGATATCAGTCGACTCGGCATGACACCCTGAATCTAACAAGACCAATTTTATGATTTTTGGACAAACTGTTCAGAAGTTATAAGCAAAAATAGCCATTTTTCATATATCCGGACCAGTAGGCAGCGCAGCATGTTTCCTCAGGTTATGCTTGTGATGACACGTACCAAGTTTGGTCTGAATACGATTAACCGTTGCGAAGATACAGCCTTACGACTGTTTTTGCAAGCGCTACGTAAAATTTGTTCGAGTGGTTATCAAAAACGATTTAACGAATCAATTTGAATCTAATAACTTTTTGTCAGCACTGCCTGAAGATGATCTGGTTAAATTTTCGTGCAAATCGGACAAACCGTATAGGACGAGTTCGAAAAAGTAGCTTTTTCAGGAAGTTCATTATGGCGGCCATATTTTTATGACGGAAAATGACGGCATAGGGTGCAATCGACCCGTCATGTGCTCAGGAATCAGATGAAAAAAGAATTTTGTTGATTGGCCTTACGGTTCAAAAGTTATTAGCAAAATAAAAGTGAAACTTTGGACAGGTGGTGGCGCTAGAGGGAATGACTTAGAAACACCAAAATTGGTGTATTTAATGTTGGGACTGTCCTCTATTAGAATGTCAAACCAAAACAACTTTCCCGCAATCGGTTCTATGGGCTGCCAGAAGAGGAATAATAATAAGAACGGGAACAATAACAATAGGTGCCTCCGCACCTTCGGTGCTTGGCCCCTAATTTATTTATTACATTTTGTTATCATTTTTATTTCTGAAAGAAAAATATCACCTTGAAATATATTAGGTAATAGGATTATTAGGTGATATTATAATTTTTTAAGACAATATCCCTTGTGTAATATATAATTTTTTCAAAGCAATTTTTATGTATCATTAGAAAAGGAAAAATAAAACTATTGGCCTGATCCGACCAGGATTTTAAAAAAAAAATCAATATTGTGCTCTGGTTTATTCAGCTTGTTTCTGAATGTTGTTGAATTGCACTTGCAATGGTTTTGTTATCTTTTTACTAGTAGAAGCCACAGAAACAAGATGCTTTACTTGCCATGAACATACTGACACGTGATTTGCTTGTCATGTCATTGCCTCCACATTTACTAATGCACTTCTACCTTTCTCTTGCAGTGCATAAAACGGTTTAGTGCTCACGCATAACTTGGAAAGAGTTGCATGTTCATACAGTGTCTCCAGTTTGACAGCTATCCAAAAAGACGCGTGTAGATTGTTCCCGTTGCTCTCGGCAAGAGGTCCAGGAAGAGAACAGACGGCTTTTAAATCAATAACACCCCAAGCCTGGGCGAAATTGAAAGCGATTACATGTTCAAGCCAAGTGTTGATATATGAGATCTATTGACAGTGTCATGACAGCAGCACTGAAGCCGGCTTTGTTCCGGGCCCAAACGCACAGTGCGGTTCCCATTTACACCTCCTGCATGGCTGAAAGTGCTTTAATTAATTATTGGAAAGAGCCCGGTCTCTTTATTTCAACGTCCTTTGTTGCCCTTTCCCTTTAAAGTTATTTGTCTCCGGATGACCCTACATTTCACAGCACATTGCCTTTGCCGTGTTTCTCTGAGAGGGACTCCTTTTTTGCTGACAGAGAAAGAAATGTGATCTGTTAAATAAGTCATTCCCAAACGCTCACTGAGTTTTCGCCACCAGCAAAAGCGGCAAATGTGCTGAAAAGGCACGCAAGTGAGGCTAAAATAGAGAAAAGTAAGTTCTGTCGCTCTCTCTCTCTCTGTGTGCCCTGAAGATGTTAACCTGATTATGAAGAACAGCATTGTTTCAGAGGCTGAAGTCAATATTGTTTATCTCTCATCAGATAGAATGAAGCGTCCAGGGTTTAGAGCATCATCATCACAGGAAAGTTTAGACTGTATAATGGAAGATATGTTCATGCAGTCATGATTGTGGATAGCACCCGAGACACATGTAACGTGATTCTGACACACTCATGACACTTCATTACGATGATGGATCCATGTGGTCTGCAGAAAGGGAACATTATTGCTCCGTTCTGGAATATAGTGAGCTGCCTACCTAGACAGTGTGTTAAAACATCATAGGCAAACTGTAAGGCAGCATGAATCCGTTAAGCCAAAAGAAATCAGATAACCAGTCAATCTAAAAATAAGCACAAAATATTGATTATAAATATACTCATATTTCATTCAATTATACAAATGATTTATGAACATCCTCATCAAATAAAATATTTTCGATTAACTTAATAGCTGTTTTCACAAATTCCTGTTTTTGTAGTTTGCACAGAGACGATAACGGTATTGTTTTCAATAAGGACGCTCTGATCTGGGTTTTTGCAAGCGATTACGATCACTGGAAGCAGTATTTGCCGATACCGATCACCAAAATAAATAATACTACATGATAAATAATACTCTCTTAAAGGGGTGTGAAATTAATAATTATAAGAAAAACAGGAGTCTTTATCAACAGAAAGTAATCAAATGTAAAATCAGTGCATAGTCTTCACTGTATAAATTAAATATAGATTAATCCTACTAAATATACTAAAGAGCAGTGAGTGATTTTTTTCCTTTGTCTTTTGATTAACATTGAAACAGACGTCAGCAGGTTTATTAGGCTCCTTTCACTTTAAGAACGAATGCACGGATCCAATATACTTACAAGTTACACATGCAACTTATTTCCCTACTGTTTATGTTCACTTAAGAGATAACCGATGGTGTTTAAGCGAATACTCACCAAGCCGGCCAATTTGAAATATATCTGTGTATATTTGACCAAACCTGAAACCCAAAGTTCACTTTGCTTGTCCATGTTCCACTCTGTCTCGGAGCGCACGCACAGAAAGCTTGGGTAACAGCATCTCCTTCATCTCCTCGATGCAGTTTTAATAACTCTTTTTTTTTATTATCAAGCATGTCATGCAGCTTAGCAACAGTAGACTTCTTTTCACCCGGTAGAACTGCAAGTACAGGCCCCCAAAACTCTGTTGTTGTAAAAAATAAACAGCCAAAACGCATAAAAAGTTTTCTGCTTTTAGTTGAAACCGGTGTTGTGTAAAAGGCCCATAGTGCTCTCCAAGGCTGCATTTATGTGATCAAATATACAGTAACATCTGTAATGTGGAAAACATTTGTGCTGCTTATTTATTTAATTAATCTCTGTGTGCGCTAGTGTGTGCGTGTGTGTGCGTGTTGTGTGTGTGTGTGTGTGTGTGTGTACAAACCCCCTAAAGGGAAATTGTGATGGTAAAAAAAGTACATAAAAATGAGATGGGAGGAAAAATTTATTTCAATGCTTTTGCATTCTCTTGCAAAACTTTTGCATAAGGCAGGTCACTGGGTTTCAGAACAGAATTTATATGTGACTAAATCAGTCTTTTGTTGTCTTTCATTTGTTTATGATAATTTAATTCCGTATTTAAAGGTACAATATGCAGGAATTTTCGTCACCAGGGGTCGCTAACCTATTACAATAACAAAGGCGTATATTGATGACGTATATTCCACATTAAGCTGAATTATGGATCCTGTCTTCTAGCTGATGGATCTTTTATGGATGAGTGAATACATTGATGTTTTTAACATGACTGTGGTATGAAAAGCAGGGCGCGATTGCTAGACGTATACCAGCGCCACACACAACGTGAGTCCCGCGGATATAAAAGAATAAGGACATTTCATTCTACTGAACTAAATGCAAGTATTGAATTAATACTCACACAGGACAGTTTATTAGACAAATTAAACTTGAGGTAACACAGCGCTGTTTCACTTGCTCTAACAGTAACACTATCACACTAAACAGCATTTGAGAGTGTTGAATGTTGTTAGTTAGGTTGTGTGTTGGCTGTATGAGACTAAGTACGTTAAGTTAGATCAACATTAGAATAACATACAGATCATATTCTAACATTTCATCATGTTGAACTAAATAACTTTGATAGTTTTATGTACATTTGCCCACCTGTCTAATAAAGTACATGCAACACTCGCGTCTCTGTCAGGCCGAAGTTAGTCGCGGACGTGGAGCTCTCGGCATCTCGAAAGATGTTGATCTTCGTTTTAGTCCTTTTTTTGTCTCAAAGTCTGCTTGCCATGGTCCATAATGTTTGAACAAAAAAACAACAGCGTGAGCATCCTGCTAGGCATAACGGGCATAACCCAGTTGTCAACGTCTGTCGCCATGGTTACTATGGCAGTACGAGCGCAAACCTGGCGGAAAACGAGGCTAACACGGATATGACGCCATTGACTGGCGACTCCTCACCCCTGCTCACACGCCCCGTTTCCTTGGTTAAAATCGCAATTTTCTCACGATTTACAAATAGTTTGAAACATTTGGGATATTGTAAGTAATCAACTAAACAAATATATATATATAACATTGGCCTAGTGGTTTTTGGATATTTTACTGCAAAAATCCTACATATTGTACCTTTAACTACAATAGTTGCTGTTCAGTTAATTTAATTACTTGGTCAAGTGATGCATGGAAGCACTGAAACTCTGACCATGCCTACAGCTGCTAGATGACTGCTTATTAGTACCTGGTCTATCTTGTAATCTCTCTCGATCTTGGCCAGTCTGTAGATGTTTTTGTTTTTTGTGCTTTGGGCTGGACAAATGTGGCACTTTTCAGAGCTCTTGTGTTTTTGTCTGAGCGTTATAGCAGCAGTCAGTAACAGTGACGCATGCTGGGGAATTAAATTTCTACTTGGCTGCAGTTCTCTCTCAAATACATCTTTTTACTCTACAAGTTTATTTATTTGCTACTTTCTTGTTGAGCATTTACCAAAAGTAAAAATCGCTCATGGTTAAGTAATAATAGCCATAATAAATAGATTAGTCTTTCTCCAGGAGAGTGATGCAACTGTTATATCAGAGCAAAACATCTCAAAGCATTTCCAGAGAGGCAGAGCGCCCATGAAAGCAAATCTGGGTACTCGTTTTCCCAGCACTCCTCTTTAATTTAGATGAAAGAGGAGATTTCCTAATCACTTACAGCCCTCTTACTTATTTTTAACTCATGTTTCAAAATGTAGAGTCTCTTCAGTGGTATATCCATTTTGGCCACAAAAGCAGCTGAAATGGACCAGAAAATGAGCAGTAGATTTCATGATATTGTGTGTGGTTAATATGAGCAGCATCTTGGACAGCAAATAAAGTAATTATTTTATAATATTTAATAATATTTTATTCAGCAAGAATGCATCAAGAATGAATCACTGACAGTAAAGATATTTATAATTATACAGAAAATGTTTTAAATAAATGCTATTAATCAAAAAATCAGTTTTTAAAAGTATTGAGCAGCAGAACTTTGTTCAACGTTGATAATAATAAGAATTTTTTTTTAAGCAGCAATTCAGTGGAGTATTCACTGGAGTATTCAGCTGATCAAAATATTAGTTTTATTAAATTTTTACAGTTTTTTTCTGTATGTTCAAAAATAAAAGTAAGATTGGTGAGCATAAGAGACTCATTTCATAATATATCAGTATATCAACCAAACACTTGCATATTATATAAAAAGTGCTGGGTGAATATGGAGCCATCCAGGAGGAAGTTGTTGACCTTCACCTCCACATCGCTCCCTTTATTGCCTTTATTGCCACATCAGCACCGAGTTCCAGCCGTGCCAAACCGCTTGTCAGCCGGGCTGCCTCGCCAAACAAAAACGTCCGACCGCTGACGTTCTGACAGGGCAAACACACACCTTAATTAACGCCTGTCACCATCCTCTGATTAAGGGAAAGATGAATCTGTGCCGGGATTCATTGAGCAGGGTGGAGAAAGACACACAACTATTGGAAAATTTCAGGTTTGCAAACAAAGTCGCAATCTGAGATGAAATGAATGCAACGTTGGGGGAAGGGTGAGGAATTTGAGTTTCTGACACTGAAAGGCAGTAGATTTTCCCACTGGCGAGTAGAATTAAGCCAAAACATCAAACCGTAACAGTTTTGTAGGGATGAGAATGGTGAGGAATGCCGATTCCACTCAACTTTATTAATGAATTTGTTCATGAGTTTTTAGGAAGAACGAATGCACAGTGTTTGGGAAATCTTATTATTGGGGACTCTTATTTTTTTGTATACTTCTTGGTTGCAACGTTTTTTTTTTGTTTGTTTTTTTTAAAGTTCAGCCTCCTTTGCTATTGTTACTCACTCAGAAAGTGAGTTAGTAACAGAACATCATTTACAGGACATCCTATATGATTGAACAGAAGATTTCTCAGATTTTTCAGTAAAATGCTCAAAGCTGTTAAAAAGTGTTATTAAAAATTATTGTAAATTATGTTTCATAGTGCATTTCTAAAACTGCAATTGCAAACTATCTAAACACAGAGATCCTCCATTGACTTAAAATAGCAAAAGCTACCCATCATCTGCACTTGTCTGTCCAGCTCTCTAGCCTTCAGCCATTGATTTCGATAGTGCAATAATATATGAGTTGTACCTGTGACAGATGGACAGCTCCTGCGGAGATGGAGTTCAGTTCTTACAGCTCACACTCAGTGGAAGAGGAGGGCAGGAGGTTTTGATACGAATCAAATGGTTGGATGGAGACTGAACTCTGACCTCAGGGAACGCAGCAGGGTTTCGGTACGTGAGATGATTCCTCCATCTCAAAGGAACTTCACATTGTCCATCAACTTTTCTCATTTATCAAAGTTAGGGAACTGGGAAACTGTTAGTGGGGTTAATTAGCCGCAGTGCTGAGCTATTATTGTGTGCTGTAGAGTATAAACCAGGGAGCTGCGTTAAAAGCCACCGCCTGCAAGTCCTTTGTGTTCCATAAACAAAATATGCTAAATGCTCAGCATGTTAACTTAGCATGTTTGATTTGGTTAGTAGATGAAAGAAAAAAACAACATCCCATAGATCAGGGCGCTTCAACGGGGGGTCGCCGGCCCTTAGGGGGGTCCATGGCGGGACTGTAGGGGGTCCACAAAGTATTGTTGGATCTCAAACATTTTAATTGCGTGAGAGAATGGAAATCTGCTAAACGTGTTTACTTCAACCAAAGATAAAGCTAAGATGTTAAAGTTCAGCTTAATGTTTAATTGAATCTCCCACATTACCTTATAATTTAACCTTTTATATTAATGTACAATTTTATATATGTGTTTTTTAACAAGGCTTTGGTGTAACCAAGGGGGCCTTGCCATGAAAATAGATTTATGTTGTAGATTAACAATTTAATTTTTATTCCAATTTTTAATAATAATAATAATAGGAATAGCAAACAGAAACATCAGATCAGGGTTTTGAATAATTCAAAACTGAATTGAGAAAGACTTTTAAATTCCTGAAGAAAGAATACAGTGTGTAGAATTGTAATTTGAATTATAATTTAAGGAAGTACAATTACAATATATTATACTGGAACTAGAAAAGGAAAGTTTATCAAGACAGACTTTCCGTGTTGGCTTGACAAAGCCTTTTTTGAAAGTTTATAAATGTCTTTTTTAGGTTTAATTGCCCTTATAGTTAGACAGACTAGTGGATAAATAAATGAACTTTCATTTTATTTTCCTGGGTGGAAGAACACGTAATGTGTTATGAAATTATTATTAAATCAGGGATTGAAACAGAGCCAATTTTTAAATTCAGAATTTTGCCCAGCCCTGGAACAAAGCCTAATGGATTCAGGAATAAAGGAGTTTCTAAAGCAATTTCTTCCATCTTTGTCATAACATCCTAAACCTACAAAATAAAGTGCTGTAGACTTTTTAATGTTTTTAATGCAGAATGGATTTTAGCATGGTAAACCAGAGTTGAGAGTACTTTACTCATATTGGCAGCTGAAATAATAGTAGAATTGTTTGTTGGCACTTAAAAAAGAAAAACAAGTAGCCCAAATTTACTATTCCAAGACATATGTAGACCCCCAAATCATAAGACTTCATAAGATCATAAGTATATTTTTACCACAATTCCATTACTATTGCAGAACAGTCTTGCAAATGTTGAGAATCGTGTGCTTGTTTGTGTCTTGGATGCATTTTTAGTTTATCAGTGAGTTGTAGCATCAACCTGGTGGCACCTTTGATCTGGCATCACCAGGTTTGGAAGCACATCTCAGATCGCAGTCAGTCGAGGAAATTCAATATTCCATTGTGTCCCCAATCGAGCGCGAGCAGCAGCCTCGATCCCTGGCGAGGACGAGTGCCACTGCATTTCTGGAGTAGATCCCGGGTGAGCCCAAGCGGAGGACGCGTCTCTCCTCCTTCCTGTCTCTGCCGGATCATGTATTCCGGATGGGGCCCACGTGTCGTGGAGGAAGCATGAAACGTTCCATCATTCCTTCCCCACCGGGGCCTCGCTGGCAGAGTCGGGGCGGCTCCTGGAAGCTTCTGCTTGGGATATGACCTTCACTCCATCTCGTAGTGACAAAAGGTGGAGCGCATGTGTGGATGGTGGCGCTTTCCTCCCTGGCTGTACTTTTTGTCTCGTGATAAAATGAAGAAAAGCACTGCATTGTTCGTTGAAATTTGGCCGACGGCACAGGAAACATCTTGTTTCAAGCGATCTTTAGTGGTGTGGATCCAGAGCTTTACTGTATGTGACCTGTTTTTGCTTTTGTGGTTTTAATTAATCTGCAGACGCAGCTATTAATTGCCGTCGCTGTCCGTCTCACGCACGAGCTGTAATGTGAATGATCTGAGTGAACTATTTACTGCTTCGCTGTGCATGTGGGGAGTTAAACAAGTGGAGAAGTTCAAAACAAATTAAAAACTTTTAGGCTTTACCAATTATGGGGAAAATTGCTTGGATGAAGAAATGCAATTTAAGTTTTTCCAACTGTAAATATCCCTGTTTTAGAGAAAGCCGTGGGCTAATTAGATGAATTTGCTTTTTATGGACGACAAAATTAACCAGAATGATTATTTTTAGTGGTGTTTTCGAAGGCTGTTTGCTATTGTTGCTGTTGTGGTTATAAATAAACCACACATGTAACCTATCAATTACACAGCAGAGATTAATTTCATGATTGATATTTGATGAGTGTGTAATATGTAGATGAGTATGTCACTCGTAGGCGACACTCCATCTCTTAAACTGAAAAATTCTCATGCACACAGTAATGGGAAAATCACATCACCTATAATAATGTGGCCGCTATTTTCATTAATGGCTGACCCTCTTCTCTGTCTCTCTTTCTGGCTGTTTCTCTCTCTACCGCTCTTGACTATCTGATAACATCCTTGCAAACGATAGTTTAATTTTTATCATGGAAGTCAGCAGCCTTGGCACTTGGACAGGGAAAACAATCTTGCTAAGTGCCAGGTTTCAGCCCACCTCTCTCTCTTTCTCTCTCTCTCTGCCTCTCCAACACAATAACGCCCTCTCCTTATCATTGCCGGAGGTTTACAATTGACCAAAACAAACAAATAACCAAAGAGAGGCACAAGGCCACTGCAAAACAACAGAGCGAAAAGAGAAGATGAAGGGAGTGAACAGGGGAATATAGACAAATAAAGAATAAAAGCCTTTAAAAAGACAAAATAAGGAAAGAGACTATGGTTAAATGTGAGAAATCTAAATAAGGAATATGGAGAATGTGACAACTCAAACTCTACACCACCTTTTTGCATGTATGTTTTATGCATTTGACTGACACTTTCATCCAAAGTGATTTACAGAGAGTTTGAACTGCAATTTACCCTTTGGCTATTTTGGTAATAGAATCCATTGCAATTGCTAGAATCTTTTTAAACTAGTTAGGCAAAAATATATATTTTTTAAATATATATTTATTTAGTTCATATATTATTAGTAGACATTCATTCATTTACAGACACAGGTACAGGAACCCAATTTCGTTTGACTGAGTGTTGGTGAAGCTACTTTGACACTATACAGTAGTTTGCAAATCCGCAGGATTAAGAGTAGTTAAACAACTAATGTTAAAAAATAGCATGTATTTTTTATTTTATTACTTCATTAGGTAATGGTGCTAGCAACCCCAAGTTATGGGTTCAATTCCCAGTGAATGCATGAGCTGGTAAAATGCAGTGTATGTTGTTTTAGCTCTGTTTTAGAAAAATCTGACGAATGCATAAATATTAGTATAGTTAGTATATATTTAGTATATATAGTTAGTATATATAAAATCTCCAGTATCCTTCTCATTTCTGCATTCCTCTCAAATTGATCCCAATATAATGCCCAGCAGATGATTTTTGTTAACACAAAGGTTGGGATTTATACATGCAGAAACCAATTTCCTTGGTCTCTGTGTTCTTTCATAATTCATAAAAGCCATGTGTCCTGAAACCTGTTGTCATATATTAATATTAATGACCCAAAACAAACATCATCACCCAGCGTGACTGATTGCACTCCACACAAATGTTTACATCTCTTTAAACAGCTGGAGCTGCAGGTTAACCTTAAACAGCTGCTGTGCAAGAAAGGTCTGCTGGGATACACACCTGCAAAAATATCAAAACAACAGAAGTAGAACTTTAGCCCACTTGCCCCTCCACGTCTCTCAAACCGCATAGCGAGAGTTATTTTCTGTGCTGAGGTGACAGCTTTGCCTGCCAGCTCTCTGTATAAAACAGCTGGAGATCTGTGCGTGCATCTAATGCTAAAACCCCTGAATGTTTGTGGTGTGTGTGCTGATGTTGGGCTAAAGGTTATGAGATCGAGTTGAGCAGCTGTTTGCCATAATCCTCTAACAATCAGGGAACTTTAAACAATTGAAAGTAGACAAATAAATAGATATTTACAATAGCATTCACATTTTTAAAAGCAGGAAAAGACATCAATGTATTTCCTTCTCATTCATTCATTCATTCATTCATTCATCATTTACTATTTCTTTAAGTATCTTTTTAAATATATTTTTGACTTGTGAAACAATTTAAGCACATTTTATGTTTAAAATCTATTTCCTTCTCATATCCATTCTTTAAAAAAAATTGTTTCTCTTGTTCCTATGCTTATTCTGTTTTTCTCTTATATTATTTGGTTTTTTTATTTTTTATTATTTACTATTTATTGCTGCATTTTATGTATGAAAGTTTCCATAGAAATTATATTTATTATTATTATTATTACTTTTCTTTTTGGTCTTAAAGCCAACATGAAATGGCATTTAAACCCATTTTGGTTACATATCTTTTTCAAAAAGTGTTTAAAACATATATCTTTATTTTTATTTGATCTGTTTACTGTTGTATACTGGAAGCTTCTTCTTCACCGAAACAAATTCCTTGTGTGTGAAGAACATACTTGGCAATAAAGCTCGTTCTACTACTTCTAAAATGAGTGGTTCCAGAAAAGACTCTTAGGAAATCATTCTGTCTTTGGGTGTTAAGGAATGAATGTATATATGTTCTGCATTGTACTTTTAAGGTAAAATGTTTTGACAAGCACTTGTTCATACTTATTGTCCTGCTCATATCCTATTCTTAGGACCCCTTAAATGTGTCCCAATGGTGTAGTAACACAACTGACACAACTATCACTTGATTAATTAAACCACTTGACTTAGTTCTTCGTTTATCCGAACACACTAAGATGGTTCCTTGAGGACCAGACTCAGGACCTCTCTATGACCTGGATCCCAATTAATGGTCCTCTCACCTTCTCTGCCCTTCTCTGGCAGCATTTCTTATACTTCTTTTAAAGTATGCCACAGTACATTTCTCCAGTCCTCTGCCAAACTGAGAGAACATCAATCTTAGACCACTATGATGTCCTCTGCACCTTCACCGAAGTCTTTCTCCTTGAGCGTCTGGACAGCCCGACCACACACACATCCACTAATCAAACCGGACTTTGGACCGGCATCTCCACAAAGTGCAAGAGAGACATTGGTAAATGACAGTTAAAGGAAGAATTTATCTTTTCTCTGCAATAAGCTGCAGATACTCCTGAGCGTGGTGTCGGTCTTGGCTTGTGTGTGCGAGTGTGGACAGTCTGAGGACCGGTATGGCGGACACGAGCGTTATGATTAATGGCTCAATTTCCTCTCCCACTTTTTAAAGTAGATTGTCAATTTGCTCTCTGTGATTTGGTGACGTTTCATCTACTGAGTGGGTGTAGAGACAATGTAAAAGATTGTGGATGAGCAGTTTGATTATGATTATTGAGATGACAGCGAGACTCTACGGGGGACTTCATCGTTTTTTTCCCGCTGACTTTGGGAGGAAAGACAAAGACACTTTAATTTGAAGTGCGAACATGTGGAAGCAGAACAGAGGCCTAAAGAGCATGTTTATGGTATCATAGTTTGTCATGACATCTTACACTGGTGAAAAGTTTGGAATAATTAAGATTTTTTTATGTCTTTGAAAGAAGTCTCTTATGCTTATCAATATGTAGTGTACATGTATCTCTCTTCACACCTTAGACTGTCTAGGCTGGTGGACCAGGCGGCCCTTGAGGAATCCTACGGTTAGACAGATTAGAAGTGATGGTGTGCTCAGAACAGAGCTGACTGTACCACTTTGTATCGTCTGCCGCTTGATAATGTCTGAGTGTTGGTTTAAGCACATTCGGTGCAGTTCAGCGGGGTACACTCTGACTAATATTCATTTCAGAAACTGCCAGCCATCTATGTAACGCAGGTTTTAAGGGTACCTGTGGGGACCATGGCAGGAACCAAGTGTGATGGAGTCTTACGCTAATGAATCAGGGCACGTATTCAAAAATGATCTGTCGTGCAAAATTTTCTTCACCCTGCAGCAAATTGTGGAGGAGAGTATTTTCAGCAGAATGAGGACTCTCTCTGGTTTTCTTCACGGTGCCATAGGGAGCACTTTGGGTTTAAAGTGCATTTGAGCTTGGTCAAATGAGAGTCAGTTTTAGGATGACCCTCAGCAGAACTCCAAGGCCGCCATCTCAGCCTAAATAAGAAACTTAATATGAATAATGCAGAGATTCAGAGATGTAAGATCACATTTTACAAGCAGTGTATTAGGGATGGGCAGTGTTTGTTAGATTTGTCCAGATTGTTCATTTCAGGGAACAAATGCTCAAAGTTATTCTGCTCTTCTGGCAGTGTACCGTATTCATCTTAATAAGTTTTAATATTTATTATATATTTTAAAGTTTTAATATGACATAGTTCTATAAAAAATTTTTTTTAAAACCCATTAAAATCCTGCTGTTTTGGAGCACATGTGAGGAATAAAACTGCAAAGTGCTGCCAAAAATCATGCTGTAACAAATCTCACAATTGAAAACAAAGCCTTTTGTGATATTTTCATGATTGATCATTGATGTCACTTCTGATTCTCATCCCTAACATCTTTTATTTATTTCAGTCATTGGTATATTGCATTACCTCTCCATGGATCCAGTAGCAGAAGACTTTTTTTTTAATGTAATTGCCATTTTTGCCTTGACTAATTCTGGAGTGTTACCCATGGTCAAACACCAAAAGACACCCCTTAGCTCAAGCGGGCAGGCTTGATCATTTAAACAAAGCGCTTCATCAAAAAGCGACTGACACTTTGAAATAATAGCTGGAGTAATCGAACTCGATAGTCGTTGCGCATTTTTCACAAGCACGACGGTGACGCTTCCCTTAAATAAACCTGTCAGGGAGTCATATTGTTCATGACTTCTCTTTCATATTTGGAACAACAGAAGGAGACGGATGGCAGGCCTGGCCTTTTGAAACAGGTAGCAGGATTTGCTCATGTCTTCCTTTGGTGTCGAATTGTTAGAAGCGTTTCAAAGATCATTTTCACAGGAGGCCGATTTGCATTTCATAAAGTTTAGCAACAAGCATTCAAGACGTAAGCCAGAGAGAGAGAAAGAGAGAGAGAGAGAGAGAGGCATTGTCTGGAAGGAAAAAGACACTTCAGTTTGTCTGGAGTGCCGGATCTTTCTCACACACCTCTTGACTCCCGTTTACCCCTACTATAGTTTAAAGAGCGCTTTGAGGAGTTTCACATTTCTTCGGCTCCTGAGTGGCAAACTTGGAGGCGCTCATTGGCAGTCAGAGTGAGGCGTCGGCGCCGCCCTTCAGGTTAACTGCGGGTTAGGGAAAGAGCCGCCTGGAGCAGGTTCGCTAGAATCCGAACGAATGGCCCCCGGGGTTCGCAGGAAGTCAGAGGGAGGGGGAACGGGATAAACGAAGGAACAGGGAAGGGATGTTCTCTGGCACAACGCTGAAGCCCCGAGGCCTTCATCTTCATTTCAATGCAAAATGACTTTGTCATATAATCTCTTTGGTGACTACAGCTCTGAGTTAGGAGCACGGAACAGAGGAATAATAAGGCAATGAGAGCAAAGAGGAGGGGAGGAGTGCTGGGAATGTATATGGAGCACAAAAAAAGCAAGCTTATCAAAAATAGAGGAAAACTAGGCTGAGAAGGGACAGTAAAGATGAGCGAGCTGTTGAGAATTGACTCCTTAATAAACAGAATTTGACAAAGGCCCGACTCCCCGATGCTTGGTTTCTGTCTTGTTGCTTGTTTGCCAAATTATAGCGGGTCATTGTTTTTCATTCAGTCCATCAGCGGCAGTGCCAGGACACTCCCAGGGTCCCAGCATAACAAACAATCCGACAGTGAGAATAGAGGCCCCCAACCCAACGGTAAACAGGAGAACAAAGAAGTGCGTCTTGCGGTCACATAAGATGATGGAACGCTTTGAAAAATATCACAGAAAACAATGAAGGCGGCCATTGGTGTGTTTGGCACACCACTTAGACATTTTAAACTTTCAGACAAAGCTTTTGTCAGACAAGCCAACATTCCAACACTCCCTTTCTATTTAAAGGATTATTTCTCCCCAAAAATGTCATCTTCTGTCATCATTTACTTATTTCATATCATTCCAAACCTGTATGCGTCTCTACTTTTTCTGTATGAAAAAATTAAAGTCAATGAGGATTGTTGTTTGGAATTCTTAAAAATATCTTTATGTTCCGCCAAAGTAACAGTCAACGGGTTTGGAACAGCATGAGAGTGACTATAGAATGTTCATTTTCACAGTAATGAATTTCAGTTCAGAAATAATGAATTTCAGTTCATTTTAATTAAACTTTCCTAAATTCAAATTGCAATTGAATTGAAATTCTATTCTACTTTGAAATTGAGTGGCTCCCAGTTTTTCTCTTTCCTCTTGGCTCTTTAATGCGCTACTCATTTCTCCTCTGTTAGGCCCATCCCTTCCCTCTTTGCCTTCAATAATGAGGCCAGCAGGGTTAAATTGGCACTGCACAAGTTGGCTTCTCTAAATTGAAACCGAGAGAGAACATTGCCAGTTGTGTTCCAATACACTTCCCTAGGCCTTCTGCCTGTTTTCAGAGCCGAGCCAAGAGAGCATATGGCCGCATGTAGATACACAGTGAATCTTTCGCGTGACTGTCAGCCGAACACTCTACCCTCTGCTCTGTTGTGAAGAGCGTCCTGATGTGTCTGTCCTGTAGACGTGTGGCACTTGTTACCCAAATCCCCTCTCTTTAGCCAGATTCAACTTAATATAAAGAGCAAAGAACTGTGATAGAGCTGTTAACGTATATGTGACGTAAGTCATCTCTGTATTCTAGAAGCCCAGACACTCATTCTCCTCACGCTTTGCTAAAATGAGCCCACTGGTGCATAAAATGAGATCGGTCTTTCAACTGATCTCAGAATTCAGGCACAAGTAACTCATGTGCACGTAAATGTTGTCTTAAGCGCTCCGGTGGTGGTTGCACAACGATATGATGCAGGATCTGGCTCTTGTCAGAGGAGGTGATAGTCGATATGGCATGCTGATTGGCTGTAGGGCTCGAGATGCAGTTGGGCCCTTGTGGCTGTGTAATCTGCTTCCTGACAGCTGCACAGCGGGCCGTCTGAACACTTTACCAATACCCCGGAGCGACGGATGAACGATGGTCATCGTCAGGTCATCTAGAAACATCCGCAACTCTTGTATCTCGGCATGGAGACGGACAGGTTACTCATACTGATGCTCAAAACCCGCTTTTCACAAGATCATGTTCTCAGGCAACAGTCACTAAGTTTATTAGACTGTGTTTTGTGGTGTTTAAATTGAGTACTCTAGTTTTATAAGGGCTGCTAGAGGAAAGCTGGTCAATTTTACAGCACCTGAGAGAGAGTAAAACTCAGGTGGATAGATTTGGTTTTAGTACTTTAATAGGTCCGATAATATCAAGGGCAACATGTAACCTGTAATCTATCTATCTATCTATCTATCTATCTATCTATCTATCTATCTATCTATCTATCTATCTATCTATCTATCTATCTATCTATCTATCTATCTATCTATCGTTCTATATATCGTTCTATATATCGTTCTATCTATCGATCTATCATTCTATCTATGAGTCTATCTTGCTATTTATCTATCGTTCTATCTATCATTCTATCTATCTATCATTCTTTCATTCTATCTTTCTATCTATCTATCTATCTATCTATCTATCTATCTATCTATCTATCTATCTATCGTTCTATATATCGTTCTATCTATCGCTCTATCTATCTATCGTTCTATCTATCGATCTATCATTATATCTATGAGTCTATCTTGCTATTTATCTATCGTTCTATCTATCATTCTATCTATCTATCATTCTTTCATTCTATCTTTCTATCTATCTATCTATCTATCTATCTATCTATCTATCTATCTATCGCTCTATCATTCTATCTATGATTCTATCTAGCTATGTATCTATCATTCTATCTATCATTCTTTCATTCTATCTATCTATCTCTCTATCTATCTATCTATCTGCTTATCTATCGTTATATCTATCATTCTATCTTTCTATCGTTCTATCTATCGTTATTTCATTCTATCTATTTAATTATCTATTGTCCTATCTATATCTATCTATCGTTCCATCGTTATTTATTTCTATCTATCTATCATTCTAGGTCTATAAACCTTCAAACGTTTTAAACTTGAATTTAAGTTGATTTGAATTGCACTCAACCCTGGTGTTTACATGATGCCTCAAAGTATTTCCAAGAATACCATTGTACATGGTACTTTTTGGTAGTGTTTTAATAGTGTGACCAGTGCAGAGAAATTACAGAACAAGTAAATGTGGAATGTTGTAAGAATGTGAGCTGACTAGGATTTTTTTTTTAAATAGAAAATAAAGCTTATTCTAACTGATATCTTAGTTGATAATGGAACACTAACATTGTAGTGTTATTGAACTAGACAATTCGAATTTGTAGGACATTTTTTAGATGATTAAAAGAGCAAAATCCTGAATATTTCTTTATTTAATCTGTTGCAGGAGATTGCAGCCTACTTAATAACGTTTGAAAAACATGAAGAGTGGCTGACGACGTCCCCCAAAACCAGGTAAGATGACGAGTGGCAGCGTCCCCTAGTTTTATATGTAGAGTGTTACCTGAAAAGCAGAAAGGTACTGTACATTTCACTACAGCTGCCAGTTCCTGCACATTTTGCTGGCATGTGCAGACAGATAATGGAATATTAATGACTATTTATAATGCAAGATGTGGCCAGGTCTATTAGCTTAATGCTGTCTTTGCTCACCAATGCCATTAATGTGGGTGGTAATGTGGTGAGATCGTAGAACATCACCCTACGGTGATAAGGGCTCAGCACGAAATTTACAGTATTACTTGATTTACGGAGCAGTGATAATGAAAAAGCTTTTTACTTTTAATGCCAGTTCTTATATCTATCCAGAGAGATAACAGCTGCGATATGATGATGAGTGCAATTTAAGATAATACTTGGTTATATATGTACGTGACACACGTCAAGAGCTACCAAATGGCACGTAGATTCATTTTAAACTTTGACGTTCCAAATGTTTTCAGTGCAGTTTATTTCTATAGAGGGCCATGCAATTTAATTTAATCATGACATAAGGAACTTGAGAGTAAAGACGAAAATATCCAACGGTACCATAAAGAGCAATTTTGCATGCTTATCTGCAGTGGTCCAGAAAGATAAGTTTGGATTTATTCATAAACAGAAAACCGTGGAAAGAGCAAGTGTTTGTATGTGAGGCAAATCAAGGGAAAGGGAAAATGTGGGCAGACAAATCACCACGGGGGTCGGGTTCAAGAGCTGTTTACATGGCCAGAGGTTACCTGGCCAGCATCTGGACCTGTCATTCACCCAACGTGTACACACACATTTGTAAGTACAGCGAGCAGAAGAGGCAAATAAGAGCTGCTTTACTGAGAACACAGCCGATCGAGTCTTTTAGAAACAACCTTGTTTTCTTGCGTAACGGTATTTAGTGATTCAGCTCTGACATCAGATACCAAATGACTCATAAGATGCTTTTTGATTTGTTTGTGTTTTACATAGGCACACAGACACATACACAGTGCCCCCAAAATATATTTTTGGAATTAAGCTGCACATCAAAATGTCTGAGTGTCATTGCATTAGATAACAAAATAGCAATCGTCATTTATTTTGATGAAAGAAGCACATGGATATTTTTCAAGCTGAACAAAAAGAAGTTTGTTGGCTTAAAGTAATCAAACAATTATACACTCAGAAAAAATGCCTTTCATATCCAGAAATGTGGATATTTTTTGGCGGATTTCATTTACATCATTCCTATCTACTGTGGAATCCAGTCTACTGTGAGGTTTAGACTTGCATCAGATTTTTTTTAGCAATATTTGGCAAATTCTCTTTGAAAACGAATTGCGTTAAAAAGTTTGGGGTCAGTAAGAATTTTTTATGTTTAAAAAAAAGTCTCTCATGCTCAACAAGGCTGCATTTATTTGATCAAAAATACAGTAAAACAGTAATATTGTTTAAAATAACTATTACAATTATTAAATACATTTAAAAATAATTTATAATTTGTTCCTGTGATCAAATAATTTCAGCATCATTACTCCAGTCTTCAGTGTCACATGATCCTTCAGAAATCATTCTAATATGCTGATTTACTGCTCAAGAAACATTTCTGTATATCATCGATGTAAAAAACAGTTGTGCTGCTTAATATTTTTGTAAAAACATGACACTATCTTGAGATTGATGAATAGAAAGTTCAAAAGAACAGCATTTATTTAAAACATTTATAAAAATATCTGTTACTTCTGATCAATTTAATTTGTCCTTGCTAAATTAAAGTATTAATTTATTTCAAACATTACAAACCCCCAACTTTTGAACAGTAATGTACCTTTTAAAAAACAGTTTGATTTGCTTTTAGGGAGAAGCTGTGTGCCCCCATTATGTGGTTCACATGAGAAAAGTGCATCCAAATTAGAGCTTAACGATGAAGCGTTAATGATATGATCGTAGTGTGTGACAGCGGCAGGACACAGAGCAGCAGGGAAGAGACTGCCGGGCAACTGTCCTCTAAACACACACACACACACACACACACACACACACACACACACACACACACACACACACACACACACACACAAACAAACATGTAAACACAAGTGTTCCCACTAAGTCTCTCTCTCACACACACACACACACACACAGAGACACACACACACACACACACACACACACACACACACAGCCCCTTGCTGCCCCCGGCCTGCCTTTACATAATGGCACTGATTTCAGTCTGCAATTTGCCATGGCTGTTTAGTGCAGCGAGTGCTTTCCTGCTCTTAATGAAGCTTGTGTGACTCCAGGCTGTCTTCAGGGGTCACAACCAGTGTGAGTTCACACTGCAAGCGACGACTGGAGACACACAGCCGGCATCAGTCCTAAATACTTACACACACGCATTCATCTCGTAATATAATTAAAGCAATGAAAGCACTGCTATGAATTTGTCGTCATATTAATTTGAAGATAAAAGAGTGCTTGTATCACAGTAGTGACTCTTTATGAAATGAGCGGTTGGGTAATTCACTCATGATATCTCATCTCAGGATATTAATATGTTTTTATGGCACTGATAAGACTTTTAAGGCCAGCTTTGATGTATTTTTGTTGTTATTTGTCAATTTGCGCTAATATTCATACAGTGCTGTTATTTGTTCACACTTATGTTGCTCTGCTGTGCATTGTGTGAGTTTATTGGCCAGGTGTTCCTCCTCTGTGTATTTGCATTCATAAATGTGTCCTGGCGTGTGCATATGTGCGCATGCTAACCTTTATATCTGTCAGGTCTTGGCATCGCCACTACTATGTGTGTGTGTGTGTGTGTGTGTGTGTGTGTGTGTGTGTGTGTGTGTGTGTGTGTGTGGGTGTGGCAGACTCAGTGTTTCCTCTGACTCTGTATTTGAGGTAACAGCACTCCAGGTCCTTCAATCAGTACAGTTTTCTCCAAACATTTCTGACTATTAATTATAAGAAATATTTATTATAAGAATTATTATTTAGAATGATACTAATCATTGTAAGAAATAGAATAAATTACAATAATGTGTAATATAAATAATTGTAACAAAAATATAATTGTAAACATTTAACATATGATTTATGTTGATTTATGTCAACATGATTTATGTGATATTATGCAAATTATAATGATATACAAAAGAAATACAATTATTAATACTGCTACTACTAAAACTACATAATTGTCACGGTTGTGGTGTAGATGAAGACAGGCTGAGGCAAAAAGCTCCAATTCAAAGATTTACTCAAAAGCAACAACAAACAGGTTCAGGCAGGCAGAGGGTACACTCACAAAACACTATAACATTACAAGAACCGACCAAGACTAACTGAACAGAAGGATACTAAATACAGATACACATCAAACATAACAAGGTGAAGACATGTGACACGGATGAAGATAACGATGAACAGGCTGGTAATTGAGGGAGTGAGTACAGGTGTGGAAACAAGAGGGATTCTGGGTAGTGTAGTGAAGACTAAGACAGACAGGTGCAGACGAAGACTGTGACAGAACGCCCCCCTCCAACAAGGCGCGACCTCGCGCCGTAGAACATCAATGGGGTGGGGGGGTGGGCGCCCTGGAGGCTGACGAGGGGGAGGCCGATCTGGAGCAGGAAGCGTCCAGGGCGGAGCAGGACATGGGCGTGGCCAGGGCGGAGCATGACGTGGCCAGGGCAGAGCAGACGAACCCTCGGGCGTCCAGGGCGGAGCAGGCTGTGGGCGTGACCACGGCGGAGCAGTACGTGGGCGTGGCCAGGGTGGAGCAGGACGTGGGCGTGGCAGGACGTGGGCGTGGCCATGGAGGAGCAGGACGTGGGCGTGGCCAGGGCTGAGCAGACGAACCCTCGGGCGTCCAGGGCGGAGCTGTTAGACCCTCGGGCGTCCAGGGCGGAGCAGGCTGTGGGCGTGACCACGGCGGAGCTGTTGGACCCTCGGGCGTCCACGGCGGTGAGGACCCTTCGGGTGGCCATGGCGAGGACCTTTGGGCCCCCCCCAAAAAAATTACTGGAGAGCGTGACAGATTTCGACCCCGACTCCAGAATAGAGTCGGGGACAGGACGTGAAGCTCTGGCTGGACGTGGCTGACGTGAAGCTCTGGCTGGACGTGGCTGACGTGAAGCTCTGGCTGGACGTGGCTGACGTGAAGCTCTGGCTGGACGTGGCTGACGTGAAGCTCTGGCTGGACGTGGCTGACGTGAAGCTCTGGCTGGACGTGGCTGACGTGAAGCTCTGGCTGGACGTGGCTGACGTGAAGCTCTGGCTGGACGTGGCTGACGTGAAGCTCTGGCTGGACGTGGCTGACGTGAAGCTCTGGCTGGACGTGGCTGACGTGAAGCTCTGGCTGGACGTGGCTGACGTGAAGCTCTGGCTGGACGTGGCTGACGTGAAGCTCTGGCTGGACGTGGCTGACGTGAAGCTCTGGCTGGACGTGGCTGACGTGAACAGTCTCTGTGTGGCTGACGGGCACCAGCGGTGAAGGCTCGGCTGGGCTGTACGGAACCAGCGGTGAAGGCTCGGCTGGGCTGTACGGAACCAGCGGTGAAGGCTCGGCTGGGCTGTACGGAACCAGCGGCGAAGAGGGCTTTGAGTTGGGCGGAACCAGCGGCGAAGAGGGCTTTGAGCTGGGCGGGACCAGAGGCGAAGAGGGCTTTGAGCTGGGCGGAACCAGCGGCGAAGAGGGCTTTGAGCTGGGCGGGACCAGAGGCGAAGAGGGCTTTGAGCTGGGCGGAACCAGCGGCGAAGAGGGCTTTGAGCTGGGCGGAACCAGCGGCGAAGAGGGCTTTGAGCTGGGCGGAACCAGCGGCGAAGAGGGCTTTGAGCTGGGCGGAACCAGCGGCGAAGAGGGCTTTGAGCTGGGCGGAACCAGCGGCGAAGAGGGCCTTGGGCTGGACGGGACCAGCGGCGAAGAGGGCTTTGGACTGGACGAATGAGCCATGATCGTTGTGTGTGTAGCCCACACACACAAGATCGCCGTAATCAGCACTGTATCTTCCAGAGCATAGAGACCGCTCTATGCTGGACGGGACCAGCGGTGAAGGCCCTGGGCTGAACGGTGGGGTTGGAGTGGGGCTGGTGACTTCGTCGACGGTGAAGGATGAACCGCAGGATACCAGCACCCACTCCACATAGTCGGCGAAGCTCCCTCGAGGAGGTTCCCCGGACAACTGCGCTCGAGTGGTGTTGTTCAGTCCCACACGTAGAAACGTGCAGAGGCAGTCGTCCGGGAAATCGGTCTGAGGCACCAGATCCAGGAACACTTCCAGGTGTTCCTCGAGAGAGCTGACTCCCTGCTCAAGGCAGATGAGCTTGACTGCAGGGAAATCCATGATAACAAAAAGGAAAAAACAAACAAAAAGAAAACAGACTGAAGACGATACTATAACTCTTTTTGTGGTCGGTTCTTCTGTCACGGTTGTGGTGTAGATGAAGACAGGCTGAGGCAAAAAGCTCCAATTCAAAGATTTACTCAAAAGCAACAACAAACAGGTTCAGGCAGGCAGAGGGTACACTCACAAAACACTATAACATTACAAGAACCGACCAAGACTAACTGAACAGAAGGATACTAAATACAGATACACATCAAACATAACAAGGTGAAGACATGTGACACGGATGAAGATAACGATGAACAGGCTGGTAATTGAGGGAGTGAGTACAGGTGTGGAAACAAGAGGGATTCTGGGTAGTGTAGTGAAGACTAAGACAGACAGGTGCAGACGAAGACTGTGACAATAATAATAATTGTAATTGATATAATTAGTATTATTTTAAATAATTGTATATAATATAAAATGTTAATATTTGTATTATTTATGTAAATTATGATCAAAAATATATTTAGATAAATAATTATGTTTGTTTGTTTGTTTTGTTTGTTTTAACTTTATTGTCTGTTCAGATTTACTGGACAGAAATTCATCTTTGATACTGGCTTCAACAACATTCTACAACCACATTAAACACATAAAACACATAATACACACATAATAATTGGTAAATACATGATTCGATAAAATACAGTATACATAATTCACAATAACAACCCTAATTGAGAATTTGGTTCAAAACAGTAACTGCCAATGGGACAAATGATCTTTTAAAAATCATTATATAATTTAAAAATTATTATATAATATTGATAAAAAATAATGTATTATAACATATTATTATTATTATAAGATTTGTATGTAGTTTTTGTCATCACATATTAATGTGGAACATTTTTACTTTGTCACATGGAAGGATCATTAAAATGGACCATGATGATTTCATGTGAAGCTAAAGCAAGAAGAAAACAATATTTGCCATTGCGATAAATATGTGTATTTAATTAAAAAGGGAAAAGTTTATTTTTCCAATCCCATTGGCAACATTTTTTTATCCTAAGTCTGAATATTGTGTGAATTTCTGTGCTTTCTCTCTCCCATATTCTGCGGTGCAGTCCTCCCAGACTCCTCTAAAGAACAGAGCATAAAGGGCCCTTTCCCATCAAAACAATGACGTCTGAGGAATACCAATGCATGCCCGCTGCCGTTTTGTCAAAGTTTAATTTGGCTGATCTGCTTTGTGTCATGTGTCTCTCCTCTCTTCCGCAAGGGGAGTGCATCTGAGGTTGTAATTAAACACCACACGCTCATTCATGTGCAAATCCACCCAGGGCTCTATGAAACCAAAGTAATGGAGGATAGAACAAGGAGAAAATGTATAAACAGAGGGAAAGATAAATGCAGTGGAGAAAGTGTCCGCACGTCTCCAGGAGTTCATGTTTCCTGCTCGAGCTGTTGTGGACTTTGTAAGCCAGTGAACCGAGAAGACCCGTCTGTACTGCGGTGAATTTTAAACAGAACTAGAATAGAAAACACTTGTGCCGAACGGACCTTCGTTCGTAAATTCTCCCCGGTTGTTCTTAAAGGTACGTAATTGACCAATTAAAGCGCTAATGATCCATATCAGTTTGTCATCAGAGT
>NW_027509141.1:33560000-33582500 GCF_051911475.1 Siphateles boraxobius
AGGGCACAGATGAAGACATTTTTTGAAGATTGTTTCTATGCTTTTTTTTTCTCCTGAGCAATACAATGGACTGCAAATGAAGAGTTTAAACTTCAAAAAGTATTCAAAGAACATTAAAAACAAAGATCGAAAACAGCTTGAAGTTGTCACAAAAAAAAGCATTTAAATTGCCCCAGCTCTCAATGGCACATTCAGATCTTTTCAATAAATTTGTTATGATTCGTTCATAAATGATTATATCCAGTTCTTGTGTTCAACTCACTGACTCGATGACTCGGTTGCAATGTGTAACGACTCAGTGGAGGGGAAAATTATCAATGAATAACTTTAATATTGGGATATTGAACAAAAGTTGTATAGTCTGTATCTATAATGATTTAGCATTCTTATTTTGAAGTTTGAAATCCTCTGTCCCCATTCATTGTAATTGCATTGACACGAAAGATCAACACAGTCTTCTGAGCATCTCCTTTTGTGTTCCAAAAAAAAAGTAAATGATGACAGAATTATCCTTTTTGGGTGAACTATCCCTTTAAATGAGACCACAGCGCTCAGGTTGTGATTAAATGAGACCCTGGAAACCACAAAGCCGTCCCAGTCTTCTTGAAACCATATTTTCCAGAGACTGTATGGTTATAGGTGCTTGTGATAATGCACCTGTAGGCCTCATTCAACAAGGAATGATGGAGAGTTTTGACTTCAATTAATTCTTCATCATTGCATTAATTAATCTAAATCTATTGTTAATTAATTATGCAGTATATTTTTTTCTTGTGCATGTTTAAAAAGTCAAAAGGGTTGTTGGATGATGTTTTAAATTGGAAAATTAATATTCATAACTCCTAATGAAGTTTCTAGAATGACCCTCGATTCATGGCTTTACTGAGGTTTAATTAACGATCCTGGCAGCCGACACCTTTGACAGAATGGGTGGCATAATCGAGTCACATGGAGTGACTTATTGTTCGAACACGATAAAACATACAAAGATTAATATTTTGCAAACACTGAGCTCTCTTAAGATGCTCAAAGACACAGACATCTCATAATATGCCATTCACAAATTATCCTGGCAAACATTCAGAGTAAAACTGCTTAAGTGTGAAAATAATGTCATGCAAGACTGAGCAGTAATGAATATATTAGGACTCGGGCATCTGATCCAAGGTCAGAGGAAAATTTGCAGCAACATTTATAGACCCCGTAGAATTTTCAATAATTGCCGTCCTGTCATAAAAGTTTAACCCTCAAACCGTGATATTGATGCCAGACATCGACCGGCAGCTAAATTAATCACATTACTATAGAGTGGGAGATTTATTACAGATTTCTTTTTAATTTATTTATGCACATTATTGTTTTATTTGCTACTGTAGACTTGTTCATATATTTTTTGAGTGTTTTTTTTTGTTTTGTTTTTGGTTCCTATACAGTTTTAGCACATTCTGGGTGCTTGATAACATTATTGATAGAAGTGGTTTCATAGAAATCCACCCCAAGTGATATTCAATGTACATTTATGCAGTGTTTCACCCAGATTAGGGTAATATTGTTTATTATTACTGTCTTTAGTATCTTTAGTCTTCAGTCTGGCAGGCGTGTGTGTGTGTGTGTGTATCTGTGCTCTCAGTGACGCTGTCTGTGGTCCTGAAATCCCACTGACTCCACAGACACATCGTCTCCCGACTGATTATGACAGTTATGATCATATCAGCACTTGTGTGTGTGAACTCGGCATGACCTCGGCGTCCTCCAGTGAGTAAAGCCCGACCCATCGCTGCAATCAGTCAACACACTGACCTTTATCACCTCACACTTGACCCTGAGTCAACAGAGGCCAACATACGTGTGCGTTCACACAGTACACATTCTTGCATTCAGAAACAACTGGATGTAAATAGTCCATTTGCTCAAAAAACTTGTATAATCCACATTTTCTGATTGGTCGCTAGTAAATATGTGCCTGTGAATTTTCATCATCATTACACCAGGCTTCAGTGTCACATGATTCCTCAGAAATCACTCTAATGTGATGAGTTGGTGCTCAATTATTAATATCATTTGTTATTAGCACTCAAATATTAATACATTTGTGTTTACGTGAATACTCGCCAAGACCGACATTTTGACATTATTTTGTGTGTGTTTGACTGTTTAAGCGCAACAAGCAGCGAACAAGAATTAATTTTAGACCTGAGAGGCGGCTTTATGTGTGCACCCATTCAGAAAATCTGTGAATGAGTAAAATTATCCACAATATGCACAATCCCACGCTGAAATTCAAGCACTGTAACACCAACATTATTCATCCGGAGCAAATTACCGAGTGGGTGAGGGGAGGCTGGTTTGTGTGTAACTCGCTGTAGGAGAGATGAGAGAGCGAGAAAGCACAGCTGCTATCATATATTTATTATGCGTAGTATTGGAAGCCTTTTCATATTTTTTTCAGTATCGATATGTTTCGAAAAATCTATATTTTTGACAACACTTAGTTTATTATTTCAGATGCCTTTTTAAAAGACTACAATTAAAAAACAGCCTATATAAAATTCAACCCACCAAAGTGTCTAGTAGGAGTGACTGCGTTACACGCTGCTGCTGAAATACACCCGCATTTGGCGGGTGTTAATGTCAACCCTGATCCGGATTGAATGCAAGAGTTTCCCTAAGGCAGGATCTTCCGTTCAGCGTCACATTTGAGTACATTCAACACTGGCAGTTTTTAGTGCTACGATGAAAAGACAGCACTCTCCTGTAATCCTGCGAATGTGCAGCATGTCATGGAAGCCCTCAGCGTTTGCTTCTCCACATTCTGTCGACAAGATCAGAATGTTCTCTCTCAGTAGGCAGCGGCCATGTTTCATTAATCAGCACCCGCGATCTCTCCGAATCAAGCTTCTCCCGCCGGTCCCCCGTTCCTCACCCCTACACGAGCTCCGCGAGGCCTTTCCCATCCAGATGAAGCTGTTGACGGGCGCAGGGGTCTTTTCCATCGCCACGCTGAGGGGCTTTTTAATTTAAGGTAATTAATTGCTGACCTCGTTTGACGCCGCACTTTATGAGTCTTTGGCGACAGCCTGTGATTTTCTGTGCTTCCCGCTGCTAGCGAGAACTCCTGCGATGATGCTGGCACAACTGAGAACGAGCGGTACCAAGGAAAGTGAGCAGGGATGAGGCGATGGGTAAGTGGGGTGGGAGAGGTTGTTGTTATGTGATTCGGGGGGGGGGGACACACAGAAATGATCTGGTGCTTTCTAAAAGAGACGAGTGATTTCCCCTGTCTGCTGTTCTTCCTGCTCTGGTGGAGGCTGCATCCCTCCGTCTGTCTCCAGACTTGACTGTCAGGGGCATCCACTCCATTTAATCAAACACATTTTTGTGATTACATTCGCCTCCACATTCCAGAGAGAGAGAGAGAGATGGAAAGAGGAAGCAGAGAGAGTGTTGTGGATCAGTAAACCACCTAGTGCCACAGTGTCTGCTGACAAAGTAAATCACACACACATAAGAGACGAACTGGGCAGCCCATTACGAAAGCACTTCCAACTCGCCTCTTTCAGTCTCTCTCTCTCTCTCTTTCTCTCCCTCTCTCGCTCAGAAAAAATGAAAACTGCCACCATTTACTCACCCTCATGTCTTTTTCTTCTATAGAACACAAAAGGAGAAATTTTAAGCAGACTGTACAAGCTGCTCTTTTCCTTACAAGGAATGTGAATGGAGACCAGTTGCTGAGTGTGATTTTCAGTGATTAACCACTTGTTTTACACAAGCTATTACACAAGCTATCATATGACTTTAGAAGACAGATCAGATTTAGTGCACATGTTGTATTTTGGGGAGCTTATAACATGCACCAACTTTCAAACCAACCAACTAACGAAAAGTCTAAACCAGCTGTTGACAAACCTGCAGTTTTCCACCGAAATATAAGCTTGATGCTTTAATGTTGGGAATTGGAAATATATATATAATGTAATACAATAGTGTAATTTCTTATTTTGCGTAATATTCTTTATTTACTAAGAATAATCATAATAGCAGTATTATTACTAATAATAAAATTCAATTATATTATTGTGTTATTATTATTATTATTATTATTATTATTATATAGTCATATTGATATATAATCACAAAATTTTTAACCAAATTTTGCAGTCCTACAAATAAACACAGCAAACTTTTTTGTGGCATTTTAAATAGGATTTTTATCAGAAAAGGGCAATCATTTTTGGAGCTTGTTCAACCACCATCCACTTTAATTAAGCATCAATGAAAATATGCTAAAATATGAAATAGTAGAAGAACTTGTAGTCCGTGCACAAAGCATGTGAAAGGCATGTTAAAAAATGCTAATGCTAAAATGCTAGTATTTGTAAGGCAGCCTTAAATTAGCGCATACCATCTCTTGCAACAGTTGAAATCAATATACGGGGAGGAGGAATTCAGCCTCCCTCTGACTGGCCCAGACAGAAATGGAAACGGTCTCTCTATTCATAGAGGAATGAATAAGAGCCATCTCACAGTGCAAAACCATAGAAAGATAATAAGTGGAGCAGAATGGTACTTAGCATGAAGTAGGGGTTCCTGGAAATTCTGCTGGGTTTAGTGGCCCATATTGTCAGCACTTGTGTGGCCCATATTGTCAGCACTAAGTGTGTTCACACTGACATCAATTAATTTGATAATAAATACAAATCGTAAGTCTGATGACAGCTCAACTCACCCCTCACAAATAGGGTTGCCAACTTTCTGAAATGGAAACAAGGAACGGGGGGGAGGGGGGTGCTAGGTGACATGCCCCCACAGAAGAAAACTTTGAAAAATAACCCCTGAAATGATGACTTCTGGTGAATATTGAATGCTATCATACATTATAGCATAATATAATACAACTTATTAGGCCTAATCAAGACTGAACCACATAGATATATAAAGGCTATCATGATCATTTTGCCAAAAATGAACCATTGATTTGTTTAGTTTATAATACCTTTTATTTTTTACTTCAACAAACACAACATATATCATTCAAAACTCATCGGCTTAGACTGCATTTGAAGAAAAATAAACACAACAGTTTTCTGTAGCCTTGTGCAAACTTATTCAATAGAATTAGACTTCTAGAATGTCCTTTCCAGTGCAAAAAATAATATTTTTAATTTAATTAGACAACATTTTAAGGAAGTGTAGTGCAAATATCTTTATATAATTATACTTCCATTATAGTTAACTTTCTTTTCGCAGGCTGCTCGGAGGTAGTCATTTTTACATTTCCCGCTTTTGTCACTTGTCGTCATCGTTGCTACGATACGTGACTCACAATGACTAACGACCAATTAAAAGGGCATTCTCTGATGATGTTCCAAGATGTTAAAAACGCTACGCGGCTGATCATAGACAAACAGGGGGAGAAATTAGTATCTACCGCACCGTAGTTATTTTTTCTCTTATCATAGCCTACAAATGTCTTAGTTCATAGATTTGCACTGAATTGATTCTCAAAAATACGGAACAAAGTGCGTTCCGGTTCAGTTCAATACGGAACAAGACTTGCATGTGTCAAATTCGGGACGATTCCGTATTAAACGTAACGGTTGGCAACCCTACTCACAAATGTTCCTGAACCAGTTATGCACTGAAATGAAGCAACATTTGTTCAGATCACTGAGTATGAGCACATATACTGTAATAGTGATAGGCACCACTAATAATTCTACTGAGGAATATACAAGCATGTATCTAACTGATCAAGTGGCGGAACACAAGGTTTCCCTGTCTGCACTCCTGTTGATATTCGACATTAATAATGTCTTTAATAATGAATGACAGCCATGTTAATGCTCCTTATTTGGTCCGGTACACTAGTGTTCAAAAGTCTGGGGTCAGTATGATTTTTTTCATGTTTTTAAAAAAGTCTCTTATGTTCTCCAAGACTGCATTAATTGGATAAAAAATACAGTAAAGCAGTATTATTTAAATAAATTAACTGTTTTCTATTTTAATCTATTTTAAAATGTAATTTATTCCTGTGATCGAAGCTAAAATTTCAGCATCATCTACTGTCCTCAGCGTCACATGATCATTCAGAAATCATTCTAATGTGCTGATTTGATGCTCAAAAAACACATTATTATTATCACTGTTGAAAACAGTTGTGCTGCATGCTTAATATTTTTGTGGAAACCATGCTAATTTTTTTCAGGATTTTTTGATGAATAGAAAGTATTAAAACAGAAATCTTTTGAAAAGATTATAAATATCCCTACTGTCACTTTTGATAATTTTAATGCATCCTTGTTGAATAAAGGTGTTCAGTTATTGGGGGGAAAAATCTGACCCTAAACTTTTGAACAGTAGTGTATGTTGAGTCTAATCATTCTGATGTTTAACTCTTCACTAGGTATGATTTAATCACAAAACACTTTATACCGAGTAATACTGCTAGTGAACATTTTCATTTGTATGTCAGGTACCAATCCTGATAGTGCAGATGCTAAACAGAGGAAATTCCAGTCCCTCCAGAAAAACACGATTATGCGATCGCTGAATTCAATGCATAATCAGCCAAAGTCCGCATATTCATGCGGGGGCCACATTTTTTCAAATACGCTGCACTTTCGCCGCATAAATTGCCGATTTCCATGCAAAATATGCGGGGCTTGCATGATTTCATAATCCTCGCATTTTCGTTGCAAAAAGTCACATATATCTTAGCAGAAAGTTGAAAAATGTTGCGTTTGCTTCACACAAGAGCAGCCATTTCCCCCTGTTTCCAACGTTATGAAGTGACGCAATTACGCGACGGGATAGCACAGAGCTGAAGTTATTGCAGAGGCCAGACAGACTCACAGAGGCGATTGGCATCTCACAACTCGCTCTTTATTCCCAAATCGAACTCGTATAATTGTCTGTCACACGTTCTACCGTCACATCGTTACTTAATAAACAAAATAAGATAATAATAGTAGCATCATTGCTTTTAAAATGTAGAAAAATGCAGCATCAAACAGAAATTACCCGCACACATGGGGTGTTCGAGGCGCATATAGCCAACAATATAACACTGCAAACAGTTCAACAGGGAACGCGCACCTCTTAAAGGGGCCACACCTTATTTACACTCGTTACAGTCTGAAATAAAACAAGATGCGAAATAAATATTCCCAGCACGTTCTATTATGCAGTATGCTTGATTATCAAAGGAAGTAATAAGAAATGACTCTTTACATTAAGGTTGTAGCCTAGTGAGAACAGGGTGTTGGGCGAATCACTTTTTTCCTCTTTTTCATCAAACCACAGTTTTTGCAAATTCCCGCAATTTCATCGCATAAAATTGCATAAATATCCCGCATATTCCATCGCATTTTTAAAGAAAACGGGCCGCATAATCAAGGATTTTGCCCGCAACAATCACAAAAAAACTCCGCATTTTTCTGGAAGGACTGAAATTCTCTGTTCCTTTTGATGGTGATGGGGTTGCTTTGGCTAGGATGAAACTGATCTTAAAAAAAAAATATATATATATATATATATATATATATATATAGCAGATCCCCTGTTCGACACAGAACTCGCTGTAGAATTTGAACTCTAATCATTAACAAATCAGAACAAAAAAGTCAGCAGGTTCCGTCTGGGCTTCTCATTGATATTGAAACCCACTCGCTCCCCATTTCTGTGGTGTCTCATAACCTCCTCCCCTTCAGCCCACTTTCTTTTCAATGATTTAAACCAATGGACTGCGTGCGTATGGAGACGGAGCGCTGATGACGACAGCAGTGCTTTATTTATGCACACATGAAGCTCCGTCCGCCATTAATTAGTAGAAGTAATTGGTAAGCAAGTATTGAATATTAGAGAGATATTACATATGCAGAAGAAAGCATTTCAAATCACTTGAGATGGACTGAATTCAAGGCATTGATCGTTTTGGTTTGAAAGGAGGACGAGGGTGGCGTCATGTTTTGTGGGCGAGGGCTAAATAGAACACATACTTTACTCTCTCTTGCTCTCTTTGTATGCATGCATGTGAGGACCGTGTGTGTGTGTGTGTGTGTGTTTGTGTGTGTGTGTGGCCTCTCCCTAAGGCTACCGCCCGCAGGCATCATTAAGCATGATTTACAGTCTCTGATTTCATCCACTTCATGTCATTTAGATCAGCGTGATGCATGCTGAGAGGAGCTGGGCTGACCGCTCACTTACTGTTTCAGCTTGTTGACAGTTTAAAGCAGTGTTGAGGGGTTTGGAAATGAGGTTGTGTTACCAGCAGTGCTTGATCCATGTTCAAAGTCAACCTGTTTACATTTCTGGTCTTATTGCACACAATTCAGTCTACAATTTTTTGTTTTAATATTTAATAAAAACTTGCTCAAACTCTTAAAGGGATAGTGCACCCAAAAATTAAAATTCTGTCATTAATTACTCGCCCTCATGTCGTTCCAAACCCGTCAGACTTCTGTTCATCTTTGGAACACAAATGAAGATTTTTTTGATGAAATCTGAGAGCTTTTTGTCCCTCCATTGACAGTTACACAAATACAACTTTGACACTTCAAAAAGTCCATAAAGAGATCGTAAAAAAACTAGTCGATATGAATCGAGCGGTTTAAATTTCGGGTTCTTGCGGAAGGTCAAACTGCTGTGTAACACGAGAATGAACCTCATTGGTTCTCTCACATCTAGCGAAAATGTTTGAGCTTCCGTTTACCACAACTGATGTGTGAGTTGATGAACGTTTATATGTGAATAAAAGCCTAAATTCAATCTGTTCATCATATAAAGTGATCAAGTCTCTTCAGAAAATTTGTACTAAACCGCTTAATTCATATGGATTAGTTTTATGATCTCTTTATGAACTTTTTTGAAGAGTTGAAGTGGTAGTTGTGTAGCTGTCAATGGAGGGAGAGAAATCTCTCAGATTTCATTAAAAAACCTTCATTTGTGTTCTGAAGATGATTGAAAGTCTTCTGGGTTTGTAACAACAGTAATTGGGTCAGTAATTAACGACAGAATTAATATTTTTGGGCGAACTATCCCTTTAAACATCTTACCTTTGCAATTGATTTCACCTAATCCACTTAGGTTTCAAATGACAGGTGTTGGCCAGGGTTTTGCATTACTCTGAATTTAATTGAGAATGCCTTTTTTAAAGCCTCAATTTTTTTTGATAGATAGATAGATAGATAGATAGATAGATAGATAGATAGATAGATAGATAGATAGATAGATAGACAGACAGATAGATAGATAGATAGATAGATAGATAGATAGATAGATAGATAGATAGATAGATAGATAGATAGATAGACAGATAGATAGATAGATAGATAGATAGATAGATAGATAGATAGATAGATAGATAGATAGATAGATAGATAGATAGATAGATAGATAGATAGATAGATAGATAGATAGATAGATGCAAACTCTGGTATGGAGACAAGCACTTTTAGACATGATCTGTCTATTTCAGATGGATACAATTTTGCTGAACTGAAACAGTTAAATTCATGTTGAATGTAACCGAACATGTGGTTTTGTTTTATCTTCCTCCTGTTGCTGGAATATTCTTGATATTTTTCAGGTTTTTAGGTTGCAGTTTACGCTTCTAAATGCCTACAACACTTTCAGGTCCTGTACTGTATTTGTGCACAATATGCTCTCTGGAAAGTGTACTTCTCATCCATGCTGTGGTGTAATGCCTTGAGCGGCGTGTTGCAAACCCTCTGTGGCTTCCGTTATCTGCACTAAGCTTCAGTTCTCGTCTACATCTCTTTCCTTCTCAACTCTGTGAAACCCGTGCACGTATCCACCCATCCCGGCCGGGAACTGCACAGACCCCATTATCCTCCCGCAGCAGATTTCGGCTCCGGAGCACATTAAATCTCCAGCAGGGATCAGGGTAAACAAATAAACAGGTAAATCGGCTTTTACCAAGTCTGCCGCTGAGTGCTCCCCGCTTGCTTTGATCACATCTTCCTCGTAATCTCTCTCCTCTACTCCGGCTTTGATTGCAGCGTAAGTCAGACTCTTGTGCGGGTGGGAGACGTGATTATACCGCTTCATTCTTAACAGCAGCGTCTGGAGAAGGCCTGCGCTCCTATTGGTGGAGATGAACATCAGTAAGCAGGTGAACCCGCCTCCGTGATCATGGAAAAGTGAGCCGCCGCTCTGCGAAACCCTCGGGAGAGAGATGAATCATATCAGCACCAGTGTGTTTTAAAGGTGCTGACCGCTCGTCTGCCACAAACCGCCCTCAGCGAGAGTGTGTGTGAGACGAACGCAGAGAGAATGATTAGACTGCTGCTCACATTGAGCAGAGAAGGGCATTGGGGAGGAAAATGGAAAGGCTCGTTTTTACTTTTTCAGGCATTTTAAAGTGGCAGTTCTCTCAAAAATGAATACTGTATTCTAAGACATACAATATGCAAATGGTTCTAGCTTGATTTCATGTGTCATTGCGGTATGAAATCTGTCTGCAAATAATAACATGATAGATTTTCAGTTTCCACCAGGGGTGCTGTAACACACTGATTTGTGTTTTTCAAGTCATCTAGTGACAGAGCAACAGTTTGAAAAGAATCTTAATCTCACGATTATATAATGCAAAATAAAATCCTGTTTTCAATGCATATTTTTCATCCTGATTTCCATTTAAAATATCTAAATATCTATAAATATTTAGCAACACTGCATAAATTCTCCTAAATAAATTTAATTGCATTTTAGATTCCAATTGAATTTCATTTGAAATAAAAAACTATGAAGAGTTGCATTTTACATTTAGATGAAAGTCAGTTGTCACGACTGCTGGCTGTAGAGAAAGCCTTTTTTTTAACAATCTAATAATGAACACGCAGGAGAATAAGGGAAAAACACAACCACTTCCAACGTAACGTAAACGAGACCAGACATATGAACTAAGGAAACTCAGGGCTTAAATACAGATAGGATAATGAGCATAGGAATATGCAAACTCAATGAATAACCATGAAAACAAACTACCAAAGGGAACACTAACAAAACAGGAATAAAAAAAATGAAAACGAAATGTGACAGAAGTAGACAGCAGTAGAATTCAAATTAGTGAATTTATATTACTTGGATGGATGGATGGATGGATGGATGAATGAATGAATGGATGGATTGATGGATGGATGGATAAATGGATGGTACAATGGATGGATGGATGAAATAACATGACATTTCCCAGAATGCATTGCCTGTATTGAAAATAATTTTCTTTTAATTACCTAGTTCTGGCATGAAACTCTAGATGGCACAGGCTGATAGGTCTTACTCATTTGGTAGCGATCACGTCATTATCTCACAGCTGATTGGTGGTTGTTGCATCAGCGGCCAATGAGCTGCGGCTCAACATTCAAATACATACCGGTAGTGTTGCTGTTATCAGTCTGCAGCCGGTTTTAGAAACCCTCCCCCTTTCCCAGCTCCACCTGTATAGATCTGCTACAGGGTTAATTCATGTAAACGCATGTACAGCAGCAGCAGCATGTCTTACATGCTCACAGCAATTGGCAATAGCAAGTCTTGTTACTTGCTCTGCAGTAGCAACAGTGTAGCAGAGCTATTCCGCCAAGACCAGATACATTACCATTGCCATATCTATTACCATATCAATCTCTATTACCATACCAATCTCCCGATAGTTGTCATGACAGAATTGCAGTTACATAACATCCTCTTCCTGATTTTCAAGTTCTGAGGCCATTTTTTTTTTTCACTGTACTAGATATTTTTAATTTTTTTCTAGTTTTTAACTTGTTTATAGTTAGATCATGTGAAGAAATTCTGCCAGTGCAGCAAGACAAAATATATCAAAAAAAAAAATGAGATACATTTTCTTAAATCAAGTCTCAATATCTTATGCAGTCTTGTTTCACAAGTAACTATATCGTGCTTTAAGGAACTTTAGATAGAAAACCAATTAAGAAGTGATTTTTTTTTTTCTGACAGTAACACATCTAGTTTAATGGCACAGGACACTATATCGTCCCCTTGCCTTGAGTACTGGAGTTTATTACAGCCACAGTAACGCCAAAAACAATGTGTAAAACAAGCAGCACTTATACAGAGAAGCCGGAGAACAGAGTGGAAGTGTGTGTGTGTTCTCTACGGGCCTCTCTGCAGGAGGGTATGATGGGATCATATAGTCTCTCTCTCGTCTGCTGTCTCAGCACACATGCTGCTGTGGGCGACCCCACGCTGGGTCACACACTTTCACAGCGGCTGTGGTTGCGCTCACAGCTGCAGCCCTCCTGCTCCCAGAGTTCCTTGCAGCAGCGAAGCTACAGTTTTGTCGTTCTTTGTCTTCGGTCATCACCCTAAAGACATCAGCTCAACGACTTCTCCTTCAAACACCAGAAGAAATAAGCAAAAAGAAGAGCGGCCTCTAGCTAGGAGGCGTTAATGATGTTTGACAAGCAGACACATTCCCACATGTGTGCAGCTGTGCGCTCCAGAACCACACACACACACACACACACACACACACACACGTCCCATATCCCCTTCACCTGCTGCTCTGCTAGACACACACAGCTCTCTCTGGAGTTGCCATCATGACTCCTGACTGCCAGAACCAGGAGAATGAGAGGACAGCAGGAACGGAGCAGAGGAAGGCACAGGAGACAAAAAAAGACAGATAGGAGAGGCAGAAAAGAGAGCAAGAAGGATCAAATAAGAAAATTTCACTATATTTACTTTTCAGTTAAAAAAGTTGTTTTGATTTCATTTTTTTATTTCATTTTAAAATGCTTATAAAATCTTAGTCATAGATTCTTAAAATGTTTTTTTATTTTTATTTTTTTATTTCGACCCTCTCATAACCCTTAGAATAAAATTGGCACATTTTGTGTTTGGCCTTAAAGGGGTCATATCAAACAGTTCTAGTATAATTTGGTTGTTTTACCCTGAGGTCTACTTAAAATGTTATTAAAGGTTGTGTTTTTTTTTGTGTGTTTTTTTTTGGTGGAGCATGAAAACCAGTAGCATGTTTTTTTTTTCATGAAAATTTTCCACCATCTCTCTGACCCTTACATTTTTTATTTATTTATTGAATGCTGCTGCTTTGCCTTTTACGAAACACCCTCCTTCATATGTGAAATCAACATCTTTGCTCTGCTAAGACTTTTGGAGCTTGGTTTCAATACATACTCTTTTTGGACATTGATTCCTCATAAGATTTTTTTAATGTTTTGTCTCCTATGCTCAGCAAGACTAAATTTATTTGATCAAAAATACAGAAAAACAGTAATAACTAAATAAATGAACCATTTTCTATTTGAATCTATTTTAAAATGTTCTATTCCTGTGATCAAAGCTGAATTTTCAGCATCATTACTCCAGTCTTCAGTGTCACGTGATCCTTCCGAATCATTTTAATATGCTGATTTGCTGTTCAAAAAAACATTTTCTGATTTGTTGAAAACTTAATATTTTTGTGGAAACTGTAATGCAGTTTTTTTCAGGATTCTCAAATAGAAATGTAAAAAGTACAGAAAATAGAATAATTTTGTAACATTATAAATGTATTTACTGTCATCAAAAAAGATCTTACTGACCCCGAACTTGTGAATGGTTGTGTGATTGAGCTTATTGTACTGTTATGGTTTCTGTACTGTACTGTTAAGGTGTTTTGTAGTCTAGTTTCAATACATAGTCTGGGTGGTTGAGGGAGATTTGCATTCGGCATTGCATGTGCATCCTGTTTTTGTATGATATGAATAGAAAAGGGGACTCGTCATTGTAAGCAGAAGCATAAATCAGTGTGAGGAGAAGAAATGGAGGCTTTAGTGAGCAGGAGATAGAGAGAGCGACCCCGCAGGTTAGAGAAGAGAAGATGAGCTGAGCTCTCTCATTCAGTTCACGTCCAGCACATTTCATGCCCTCTGCTGAGCTGTTGGTCTCGGCCCGCTCCACCCTGCACACGCACTTACGTACCGTACGCCATATGCTTCACATCCATCAGCACAGCCAGCTGCAGGAGAATGGGATACACAACCTATGTGCATTAAAAACAGCTGTACTTAAAAAAAGCTGTGGTGCTCGTACAGCTAGCCTGGGTTCGATTCTAGCTTGTGATATTAGCAAAATCCGTATTTTTCTTCAGTAATCAGTTGAAATGTGTTACGGTAGCACTACTTGCATTGTTGTCTACTTTGGATTAATGGCTTCTGCTTATATTATTCTCACTTTTATGTTGCTATGGATAAGGCATCAAGCTAAATTTGTTCTCTCTTAAATTGCAATGTTAAAGCTTCCTTTTTGACTGTAGACACTAGTCTGAAAAAAACAACAAAAGGATTTTGCCAGAACTGATTTTTGATGGTCTTTGTGGTTATGCTTTATAGGCGATGTGTTTTTAATCATAAAGACCCCATTTGGAAGCTGCAAATGTACTTTATAGTTGTGGCTAGCATTGAGCAATATCAGATGCGTATGAAGGGGATGCTGGGAGAGAGATTCAGTGTCTGGCTGCCCCCTGCAGGAACATGAAGCATTGCACAAGGGCACAATGAGTTTGACCTGAAGATTGGGAAATAAATAGTGAGCCTAAAGTACGATGGAGTGCTGGATGTAGATGACCAGGCCTAAACTCATTCTCTTCAACTTTCACAGCCCATTTTGCCTATTTGTTTCGGTCTCAACCCCTCTTCTTTCTCCCTCAGTCTTTACATCTCTTATGCTCCAATCGAAGTTTCACCATAGTGAAAAACCTTGAGGCTTGGCAGCTGTAGAGCTCATGCTAAACTTGATGTAGCTTGAAAGTGCTTTTCAAAGTGCATTCAAAGACTTAGTTTTCAGCTGTTTTATTCTGCATGCAGTATCTTTTTAGGACGGGACGTATCAGCAGCCAGTGGCAACGTTCAGCGATTTGAATTATTGCGCACAAAGCCGTCGCATCTTTCTTTTCTTCTTTACGGTTGTGTTTATGTGCATATTCTCCACGTTTCTCATCCGAACACACACCCGATATCGCACAAACGCAGATAGAATCGTGTTGAAATAATGTTTGGCGTATTTGTAGCTCCAGCAAACGGTCTGGGTGGGGGGTGCGCTCGTCCTTATTGTTCCTCTCTGGGGACGAGCAACTTCTGTCATCCTCAGCGGCAACGTCTGCATCACTCTATCGATCAGCTCCACAAATCGGGGGGCAGAGAGTGAAAAAAGACAGAAGCTGAGGGATATAGAACGCCTGTAAAATAGAGAGAGGAGCGGGAATGGTGAGAATTGTTTGTCTTGTTCAGAGACGTTAGGCTGAATGAACTCGTCCTTGATTTACACACACTGTGGATAGACGACGTGTCTCCAAACACAGCGGGATGTTATCGCTAAAGCTGCCTTTAATTTCCACTAGCTCACAGCGTGATAAATAAAAGTCATATTCATATGTTCAAAATGATTAACCTGTAGCCCTACATGATGTTTTGTGAACTTGGCCTGTTCTGAAAGTGATTGATTGAATGCATTTCTTGTAGAAGACCCAAGTGCTTGCAAGGTTGTAAAATTGCAATTCAGTGTGCAGATATCCTTGCAGTCTATTAGATTTTGAATGCTGTTTGCTCAAAATCCATTGTTGCACTCAAAGTCAGTAAGATGCGACAGAATGGAACAGAAGGCAGGTTTGACAGAAGACATGCTTTTAAAAGTTAAACATCTTTTAACTTCACGTTCATTTTAAAAATGTGGCATTTATGGCCAAATATGCTGGAATTAGTTTGAGATCTGTAAGATTTTGTAGTTTTTAAAAGAAGTATCTTATGCTCATCAAGGCTGCATTCATTTGATAAAAACAGTAATATTATGAAATATTGCAATTTAAAAAAATCTTCAGAAAGCCATTTATTCCTGTGATCAAAGCTGAATTTTCAGCATCATTACTCCAGTCTTCAGTCACATCGTCCTTTTATTATTATTATTATCAATGTTTAAAAAAGTGCTACTTAATATTTTTGTGGAAACTGATATTTCATTAGGATTTGAACTGCATTTATTTGACTACACTGTAAAAAAAAATCTGTTAAATTTACGGGAAAAAACTGGCAGCTGTGGTTACCAGAGTTTTCCTGATAAAAATACAGTAGCAACATTTTAGGTTTTACGGACTTTTAACCGTATATAATTTTACAGCAATAAACCGTATTTCATTATCTGATATAATGTCAATTTACTGATCTTTAGAAGTATTAATATCTGTTTTGTTACATTGTAATACACTGTCAGCCAACAATCATAGCAGTAATGAGAGTCAAATGATCAACCAAAGCTCATCATAAGCAGCTCTTCCACATGAAAGTAAATACTAATATGAAGCTGCACAGTGTCATTCACACAAACATTAAACACCATCATGGTAATATGTTGAAATTTAAAAAATGCAATAAGCATTAATTTTAAAACATTATATGTAACATAAAACCCTACATGTACATAACTGATTAGAAAAAAACTAAGAAAACTATGAAGAAACAGTTATTTAAAAAAATACATTAAATGTGAAGTGTCACGCTTTGAATTGTGGGAATGTCAATTTAAATTTTTTCACTGTAAATTATACAATGACTTGTTCTTTTTCACTTCCAAAAACTGTAAATTTAATGGTATTTTACAGTAAAATGACATTAAATGTACCATTATATATATCACGGTTATTTACCGTATATAGTAAGGAAACTTTCTGTTAACCAATTAACAGTTTTTCACTGTGGCATTTTTACAGTCTTTTACTTTTAAAATCACGCACACTTTTTACATTGTATAAATTTGTTTAGTTACTTTTGATCAGTTTATTGCATCTTTGCTCAATAAAAGTATCAATTTCTACAAAAAAAACAAAAACATACTCAACCCAAACTTTTGAACGGTAGTGTATATTTTGATGTTCCATAGAGAAGATAATTCATAAAGGTTTGGTTTGGCACAAGGGTGAGTAAATGATGGCAGAAGAAAGTAAAGTTTAATAACTGATTTGGCTTAACTAGTAAATCTGGCACAATATTAGCACACCTACAACGGAAGGTATCTCCAGAAACAGCATTGGAGAAAGTTTTAGAAACTGAAAGTTTAAGAGTGAAGTTTTGGCGCTTAGCTCAACATAACATACAGGTGAAAACAGGCCCTTTAATTCCAAATGGCAGAGAGAGGATGGAAATTCATTCATTATGAAACGCAATTATGGAATTAATTGTGTGGATGAAGAAAATTAGTCTGTTTGAGAAATATCAATGCAGTGCAGCCTTCCAGACACATTTTGGCACGTCCCTAAATTCCTGTAAATTCTCGAACAGCATTCATCCATGTCACCCGCACTGAAGCCAGGGGCGTACGGGTGAGTTCAGCTCCACATGGGTGAGCAATCACACACTTCTTGGCCAGAAGAAAAAACAGAGAATGAAAAACACACAGACAAAATAATATAAATTACAACAGTTATGGTCTATATGTTTCAATTTAATGTGCTTGTAATGATAAATTATTTTAGTTGCGCTGCCCAAAGAGGACTTGAGCAGTGTCTTGCTGGCCAGGACATTAGAACAATTGCTGCTGTCAGGGGAGGCTGTGGCCATTAGTCAATAAATTAAAGAGTAATTACAATGGTTTCTGCTTCTGTGACTCTATCTGCGAGACCTCACACAGGTGGAATAGAAATGTGTTCAGAGAGGGAGAGAGAGAGATGTTTCTGAATCACATCCAGCTTCAATGGACGACAGCAGAGAAAGTTTGCCAGAAAGTCCCTTTCTCCTTCTCTCCTTAACTCATTGAGATCCTGTGGAAAGGAAGATGAATCTCAACAAGAGATGTCCTTAAGTGTTTAAGCTTCACTGAATTACCTTCACATTTACACATAGGCTACTATAAAAGTCTTAAAGGTACAGTGTTGAAAACTGTTTGTTTAATTCTAAGGGTCAAAAAATTCTAAAAGAAAAACTATAATATACATGACCACCTTTAAGTACATATATACACTTTTTTTCTACCTTAAAACATTGATGATAATAATAAGAAATTATTTCTGAAGATTCATGTGACACGGAAGACAGGGATAATGGCTTCTGCAAATTCAGCTTTGCCATCACATTACATTTTCAATATATGTAATTTGTAATGTATAATGTATATGTAATGTAATATAATTTCAAATATATGATGTTTTTTTTAAATATATTGCTGTTTTTACTGTATTTTTGATCAAATAAATGTATTATATCTAATATATTTGCATATGTAAGGCCCATAATTTAAATTCATATGCAGGAATCTATTCCTGACACGGACTGAATTTTTATCTCATAGTGGGACGCAAGTGCCAACCCTTCCCATCCAATAAAAGCGTCTGTCACTGACTGTAAGCATAATGGGTAAACCTGAATCCACTCACCTGCAGCAGAGATAATCCCATCCGCAGGTAAAGGCAAACGTGCATTAGACAAATCCCCAGGTATTCTCACGCCCGGGGTTGTTCTGTGTGCATTCCAGTGCCTAATAATATATGACAACCCTACTGCTCTGCTTTATAATACTCAATCATAGAGCGCAAACATATTCCACCAGCAAGCGTGCAAAGGGTTAGTGCACACTGAGAATAGCCAATCACATCTCAAATCCGCAGAGAGAGGCGGGGCAAGAAGTCAGTGAACTTAGTACAGGAGGAGTAGATTGTGTTAAAGCTAGTGAAGCAATCTTAACATGCTTAAACTAGTAGTTGGCTAGTAGTGAATCACTAAACACATTCCTAGGTTTTTGATTTTCCCACAGATTACAAGCTTGTCTGGTTTACAAGGAAATTCTGGCTTTCTGTGTTGATTGATTGATTGATTGATTGATTGATTGATTGATTGATTGATTGATTGATTGATTGATTGATTGATTGATTGATAGTATTTAAAGTACTTATGTATCAATACATATTTCAGACAGTAATATTCTGCACTTGGTGTGAACTCATGTTACATTTTTTTCTGGTTTTAATTTTTTTTTTTTACTCAAGCATTTGTCACACTGCAGTGGAAGGATCTCTTCAGAATACTGCACATTTTTCACTAACAAAGTCGAATATGCATAGTACTGTTCACAGTATATATACTACTCTTATTATATCTGTAGTTTATGCTATTCTGATATCCCTATATCCCTCAGCTTCAGCATTAACTCTCCATCTCATAAACAGAGCAGTAAAGACACACATAAACATATTATGGTCACTTCCTTATTCTGCTCATCTTCAACCTCATCTAGCCATGCTAATGAGTTTATTTGAAAAATTTCCAAACACAGTATTCAGACACACCCCTTGAACACATAAACACACACACATGAATCTCCACTGGTGCAAACAACTTTCTCAAGGGCAAATGCAGAAGTAGACAGTGGCAGCATCTATAACGAACGATGCAGGTGTGTGTGCGTGCGTGCGTGCGTGCGTGCGTGCGTGCGTGCGTGCGTGCGTGCGTGCGTGCGTGCGTGTGTGTGTGTGTGTGTGTGTGTGTGTGTGTGTGTGTGTGTGTGTGTGTGTGTGTGTGTGTGTGTGTGTGTGTGTGTGTGTGTGTGTGAGTGTGTGTGTCTCCACCAGGTGTGTGAGATGTAGGCATGGTTCTGACAGCACACACACACTCCAGAGTCTGCTTCCGTCTCTACGGGATTCCCCATTATCGCCTGAGACACAAATAGCCTTTGAATTGTGGGTAACAGGTGTCCGGAAGTCACAAACAAATTATTTGCTACGTCTAGAGGAGAGTCGTTCAGAACACGCTGTTTGTTTGGACAAAGCCAGCTGAGCGTTTGCTTGTCTCGCAACCTTTTTTGTGGCTTTCATCAACAGCCGCCTCATCTTCACTAATGAGGCGTAATTTTAATAGCATGTCGCCCCCTATGAGACGGGCACCGTGCCATTCTGACGGGCTGACACCGGTGGAAGGTGTCATTGGCTTAACAAGGGGCGTAAATCTGACACGGCAGGACCGAAAAAGGTACTTTATTGCCCCGGGCGACACACACACTCTTTCATAGAAGAGCAGCCGAGAGACAAAGAGAGGGAAAGTTGAAGTACTGCCTCCAGTGAAAGAGCCTCTTGTCTTTGGGCTTGTGTCTCACCCAGCTGTGTGGCTGTGACAGCTGTAAACGCAATGAGACATTCAGCGGATTTGGCCGCGTCCCCCGCCGGAGAGACCCCACGTGGCGCTCTCGACGCCAGAACTGCTCCCCCACCTGTGGTGCACACCTGCACACAATTTCATGCTTGATTTATGACGTGTAGGTACGGCAAGTTATAGTTCTGGTGGTAGTGTGAAAGTTAAGTGTCAGACTGACCTCATTCCTCTCGTGGACCACCTACATCTGACCGACTGACGACTACGCACTCCTATGAGGAGTATGAGGCACAGATTTTTATTTATTTTATGCATTATAATTAGTGCTGGGCAATGATTAATCGCATCCAAAATAAAAGTTTGTGTTTACATAATATATGTGTGTGTACTGCGTATAATTATTTCAGTATATATAAATACACACACATGCATGTATATTAAGAAATATTTGCATGTATATACTGTATATATATATATATATATATGGTAGCACTTAGTTTTTAATTATAAAGTATAGAACAAAAATTAAACTCCTGTTTTGTTGAGTTTTTTTCATTTCATGTGTGTGTGTGTGTGTGTGTGTGTGTGTGTGTGTGTGTGTGTGTGTGTGTGTGTGTGTGTGTGTGTGTGTGTGTGTGTGTGTGTCTGTGTGTGTGTCTGTGTGTGTTTCAGCTTTGTTATCTATCAGTTAAATAATCCGAACTGCTTTTGGCTGGACAGAAAGATTTCGTCCACATTTTTATACAAACGTTTACCTAGATGCCGCACCACAATTCAAATGAATTTCTAAACTGCACAAAAAAAACATTTTAAATATCTGTCTCTTTCTGTTTAAGTCAAGTCAACTCTTTTGGCTAGAATCATCAGACTGTGAGACTAGGTGAGTATTGAGGGGGTTGAGGAGAGGAAAGCTCTCTGAAAGCGGCCACCCACCGACTGGGGAGATGAATCCAGGAAATGGGGGTCAAAAGCATGTGAACCATGAGTGACTGCTGGGATGATGCAGCGCTCATTGATATGCATGTCTCTGCTGGTATTTGTGGTGAGGGTTTGGAATGAGGCAAGAGCAGATGATCCAGCCCTCCACTACTGCAGTATTTATAAGTGTGAGTCTCCCAAAACGAGCAACTGGACAAAGAGGAAGTATCTATCTCCCTCTTTCTCTCTCTTCCACTGAGAGCGCTATTTATCTTGCTGCTCTCTGATAAATGGTGGATCCGTATGTACCTCATTCATTGGTGTAGCTCTCGTTGTCTTGCTGCGTCAGCCTTTTCTACAGCTCAGCCACAGCGCTCTCTAAACTATTCATGAAGTGCTCGTCAAACATTGTTAAATCTAGATAAACCTTAAGGAAAAGGTTTGTGTGTTGACAGCTGCGGCAAACTTCAGATGCCAGATTTCCGGTACTAATATTGCGATTGTCTATCAATTTGCCTGAGGAAAAGCAGTAGTAATGTCCAGAGTTTCACTTGACAGCTGGTTTAGCTTATGAGAAATATGTATCATTGTTGTATCGGAGGGATTTGTTTTGGGATAGAAGAGATTTGTTTGGATGTGCTCTGTCTCAGAGACACATGTCACCCTAAAGCTCTTGTTTATCCTGTCAGCTGTTCATCTGATGGTCCCGTTTCACAAATGCACAGTGATTTTTGCCCAGTCATTTCTGAGTATGCAGATACTATCGTTTCTGGAGTATAATGGGTTTAACTGATATTTTATAATTATTTTCACATTTAATATCTTAATACGTTCAGGAAACTGTATTCAGGCAGAATAACTTGCGTAAATCAGTGGTTCTCAGGCTTCAGGATCAAATTTTACACTAGATATAAAGCAGCAAACAAATACAAAACCAACATTTTTATTGCACTGATGGGAATGAACGGGAAAAAATGGGAATTTATTAATATATTATTAAATATAAATCATTATTACATCTAATGATTAATTTTCCAAAACATATTGTGGTCTGCAGTCCACTGTTTATCCTCACTACAATTTTTTTTTATCATGTATATTTTGTTCATGGTTTTTGAGGATGAGTGCATGTCGCTTCACCCGTCCATATTGGCATGACTAATTTGACAGGCTTCTACAAAGTGACAAACTTATTGCAGAGTTTGTGACTCAGTTTTGTGTTGTGACCCACTAGTTGAGAGAGATTTATCCTATTGTTTGCATATATATCTTAACATTTTATGTTGCAGTCATTCAATCAAGAATTTTAAGTTGAGCCGTTAGATGTCCAGTGGCCTGAATCAAGGCAATCAATTAAATCGTAAAGAAGCTTTGCTTAAATACAATAATAATATTTACATTTAGAGAACATATTAACGTATTGTGTTCTCTTCGATTTATTTTTATTTTATTTTTCTAGTTTTCTCGGTCT
>NW_027509141.1:34337500-34345000 GCF_051911475.1 Siphateles boraxobius
AGTAATTAATAACAGAATTTACATTTTTAGATTAACTATCCCTTCAACATTGAACAAGTGAGACACTCAATAGTGTTCATTCATAGCATTTTATTTTATTTTTTTGTTTATTTTGAAATGCATATTTAGTTAAATATGAATGTTATGACAGTGCTTTCAATTCATTTAGGCCTCTATAAGTCATGATTTTTTTTTTTTGGACTGAAAAACTGAAACTATTTAAAGAGATTGAATGTTTCTGTAACATAGATTATGAACTTTTTCCCCATTTTTATTTTATGTTTTTTTGTTCTGACCAAAACAAATGTTTAATAAAAGGCCCTTCAATATGGATGTATCCTTTCTTGTTATACATTTTGTCAGTTATATATTTATATATACTGTATATATATATTTTTTTTATTATAATTTTTTTGCAATTGTCATTGTGAAATGTCTTCAGAGAGTGTGTGTGTGTGTGTGTGTGTGTGTGTGTGTGTGTGTGTGTGTGTGTGTGTGTGTGTGTGTGTGTGTGTGTGTGTGTGTGCGTGTGCGTGTGCGTGTGCGTGTGCGTGTGTGTGTGTGTGTGTGTAGTTGCTGCCAGACAGACTCTCATGTAACGGCTGTGATATGCCTGATTCTCCAGAGATGCTGAGCCAGGGGATCTATTCACACATTTAAAGCCTCACGGAGGGGGTCATCAGTCCTCTGAGTGCTGTCAGGGGGCATTTAGCCAGTGATCTGCCCACAACAATGAGGTCAGATGATTGCTTGTGGCCGGGTTGTTTTGGGGTATTTTTTATGGATCTGAAGCTTGTGAAATTGCTTCAGTGGTTGTTAACAGTGTTGGGGAGCTACTTTACAATTATAGCTTACCAAGGAACTCTTAAGCCCACATCAAAACAAAAATCAGAAACCAAAAACGACCCTAGACTCTTAAAGATAAAGGTTTTGTGGTGCAATTCGGATGTTAAAGGTTCTTAATGGAACCAATAATGTCAACAAAGAACCTGTATTTTTATGTTGGCATCTATGGTTCCATGAAGAACCTTTAACATCCCGTTCCATTACACAAAATATTCTCTATAGGACAAAAAGGTTCTTTAGAATAATAAAATGTTCTTCACAAAAAGAAAAATAATGGTTCTTTTAAGAATTGTGAAAGGTTCTTTTTGAGACCCAAAATAAGCCATTGCTATACGAAAATGTTCTTTTTTTAACCTTTATATTTATAAGAGTTTCAATTTAAGGGCATTGATTTGATTTTGACAAATCCTTAAATTTACACTTGCAATTATCAGTCAGAAACTGCTAGTACATTTCACAATTAATTACATAGAAACACAAGTGACAGACTGAAGAAAAGTAGAAAGACTGAAACAGTATTTTCTTGTTAATCATACTCCAGTAGTCTTTTTATTTACAAACTTACTTAACAGTGTAATTATTAAATAAAGTTTCCCTATTATGCATTTTAATAGGGAAATGTAGATTTGGATGAGGTTTATATGCATTCAAGGTAAAAAACTCTTATTCGAAGAGTGAAGATTCAGTCTCTTTAATCCCCTCCTTTCTGCAAGCCTACTCTGCTCTGATTGGTCAGATGACCCAGTCTGTTGTGATTGGTCTACTCTGCTCTGATTGGTCAGATGGCCCAGTCTGATTGGTCTACCTCTTACAGGACATTTCAGAAATTAAATGCTAATTACCATTTCTGAATTTCAGCTCCAGATCTTCCTCAGCACTTGATAAACAGTGATACGAACAGTAACATACAATGTTTTTTCTGTATCAGTTCCACGACGAGTCCTCATCCTTTTGAAGTACATGCAGAGTGTATTCGCAGCGCTGAAAACAGCGACTTCTCAACATGAACAACACGAAACAAACTCTTCCAGTCTCAGCTACAACTATAGTGTTTGAGGGCGGGTCAAAGAAAGTTGACGTCATTCGCGGGCAGCCAATGAAGACCATTATGCAAATGTTACATTGTTACATAGGTATGTAACAGGAAATGAGACTGGAATTACTGACGAATCGTTTCGGCAGTTTAAAATCGTTTTTTTCTTTTAGGAGACAATAACTTGATATAAAGTCGCAATTGCGTGTTAAAAAGTCAGAATTTTTATAAACTTTTTTCTTTTTCTTTTTCTCATAATTGAAAGATATAAACTCGCAATTGTGATTCATAAAGTTGAATTTTAAGGGGAAAAAAATACTTTTTTTCTCACAATTCTGACTTTATAACACACAATTGAGACTTTATACCATGCTCTTATGACTTTATATCTCCCACTTGTGACATTATATCATGCTATTCTGACTTTATATCTCCCAATTGCGTGTTATAAAGTCAGAATTGTGAGATATAAACATGTAATTCTGAGAAAAAAGTCAGAATTTCGAGTTTACTTCTCGCAATTGCAAGTTTATATCTCACAATTCTGATTTTATAACACGCAATTCTGACTTTATAACCCGCAATTGCGACTTTGTCATGCAATTCTGAGACAAAAAGTCAGAATTGTGAGATGTAAACTCGCAATTGTGAAAAAAAAGTCGCAATTGTGAGATAAAAAGTCGCAATTACATTTATTATTTTTCATTCTGTGGGGGAAACAAGCTTCCAGACCTTTTACATTCACAAACAGCTATATTACACTGTATGAAAGCTAATATTCATAAAAGCATAATAGGGGATCTTTAAAGTTTGGTGTGTAACTCATCTTGCAGTGTGCATGAAGGCCGAGATGTGTGTGATGGCATGTAGTGTATATTATTTGTGTGTTTTAGCAGCTCTTCAGCTGTTCCCAACTGACTCACTATAAACAGTCACTCAAAAGGCCATGAGTGCTGTCTCTCTCTCTCTCTCTCTCTCTCTCTCTCTCTCTCTCTCTCTCTCTCTCTCTCTCTCTCTCTCTCTCTCTCTCTCTCTCAGCGGCAGAGAGACTCCTTATGCATTCATGAGGAGAGTGGAGGATAAATAAAAAGGTTCATTACTACGCTAAAGTGTTACTAATGATATGTACCTGCCACCCAGCACCTCCGAAAATCTAATGTGACACACTAGAATGGAAAATCTATTCCGCCGCGGTGGGCCACCAGTGGTGCCACAGTGCGCCGTATGGAAATTTCCCACAGCCGGCCCCTCCATTTGTGTCTGTCTCTAACCAATATTTACAATTGCGCCGCTATAATGTCCTACCAGGCCCTTTATGCCGCTGTCACGACCTCCATATTAGCCGAAAATTGGTCTTTTCAAACTTAGCAGGGGAGCGTCTCTCGCTGCTGTCGATGCAATGCTTGGGTGCACAGCATGGGGGCATCATGGGAAGGTTCCTCGACCCCCTGCTCTAGTCTGTTTCTGATATAGACTATATAGATCCCTTCTCTACCTTTTTTGATTGGAAAAACTCCATCTGCATTTAGAAAAAATCGGCATTTAGAAAAGCAAATCCTATAAAGCAATAAGACACAGGAGGCCATGCAACACAGATGTGCCTTTAGCCTATATGATAAATAACCATGTTGAATGAACTTTTGAATGAAACCATCGTAAACTATCAACAGAATATGAAGCAGCACAACTGTTTTCAACATTGATAATAATCAGAAATGCTTCTTTAGCAACAAATCAGCTCATTAGAATGATTTCTGAAGGATCATGTGACACTGAAGACTGGAGTAATGATGCTGAAAATTCAGCTTTGATCACAGGAATAAATTACATTCTAAAATATATTCAATATGTTAATAACTCTTTGACCAGTAGTGAACTGGATGTTTTTGTACTGACACACAATGTGTGTGTGTGTGTGTGTGTGTGTGTGTGTGTGTGTGTGTGTGTGTGTGTGTGTGTGTGTGTGTGTGTGTGTGTGTGTGTGTGTGTGTGTGTGTGTGTGTGTGTGTGTGTGTGTGCGTGCTTCATACAATCAGAGTTTAGAATTGGAACTCTTCATTTTATAATTCTAAAAAAAGCAACATTTAAAATGACAATTCAAAAGGGCAAATTTCCCATTTAGATGCTTAACAGTCCTTTATCAGAGCTGCATTAAATGCATCAGCTGTTCAATATTCAAGACTCTCGGCTTCACTCAGGTTGAGCGCTTTACAAAGGCACAAACTAACTGAGGCATTGACTTCTCAGTTTGTCGTAATTAACTTATGTAAATAGGCATCGTTATCCAGTGTTTCTAAACAGCAGTCGGGATGTATGCTCGTGTAATTATCTCATTAATACAGTAGACACGGATGGTGAAGCAACAGCCTGTTAAAAGCCTGTGTGCGGTTGCCATGGAAACCAGGCTTAAGTGGCTTATTGGTCGCTCAAGTGAGCTTGGAGCATCACATGAAGGTAAATCACTATGTGTGTGTTTGTGAGCATGTGTGTGTGTGACAGCAAAACGCCCTCGCACTGCAAAAATCATCACGTTAATTATTATTTAAATTTGGCCCATGTTCAATTAGAGATGGCAAAAGTGTGTTTGTTAGCAGGATCCGCAAGAATGGCATTGTAAATAGATAGTGTGTGTACACAAGATTTACCACACAAAACGTTTACTGCTCCATTATTACGACATATTTAAATATTGATGTAAATATTTATATTGTGAATATATTCTCAGCTTAAGGGCTGGAATGACAGTTCTTAATATATTCAAATTAATTTCCATATATTTAAGGTATTATTAAGGACTGTAATTTCATTTTGGATAGTACTGATATTTGATCTTAGTCACTTTTTTATGATATATTGAGATACATCATACATTGGGACAAATCATGCATTAGAAATATACAGTAAATCTACTGACACACTCCATATTGTTAATGGTTGTAATTTCTTCTTTTGGCTAGTATTGATCTGGGATGTTAGGAAATTAGATAGGGTCAGGTAAAATTATTCCAAAATGACACCAATGATGTTTAGAATCATAATTGAGCCCAGTGCTGAATGAATGTAAATGAGCTGAATAATGAACTTGCCCTTTGGAGTGGGAGGAGCTAATACTTAAATCAAGATCACTTTTCCTCATTTATTGATTTTTATTGGGTAACGAAATATATTACTTGCATTTACATCAGGGTCAGTGATTTGTCAAGTTTCCCAAGGGATCTCCTCAGATCATTCACAATCTTTTCCTTAGAATAACACTGTTATTTTAGTGTTATTTATACAACAGTTATAATCAACATTTCAAATTAGCTTTTATTTATTTATTTTTATTTTTTTTCAGGTATAATTTTCATTTTAGTTTATTTTTAAGTAATTTCATTATGTGCTTTTGTCATTTTGTCATTTTATTATTATTATTCTAAATATCATTTTTATTTCCGTTTAATAATTTTAAGTGCTTGAACTTAAAATTATTTCACTTGGTTACCAATGCAGCATATCTAATTTTCGTTTAGTTTTTCGTATGATATTTATATTAGTTTTAGTATAATTTTGTATTTTCTGTATTAGTTTTGGAAATTTTGTAATTCCTCTTTATTTTAATTAACAAGTTTTAGGTAACGATAATAACCCTGGTTAGTCAAAATGGAAAAGAAACATGGAAAAGTAACCAAAGGCAATATTTAAAATTTTCAACTACTTTGTCATCAAATATTTAATAATATTTTTTCATCTTTATTTAGTTAACACAAATGTTTTAATTATTTTAGTTAACGATTATAAACCTGGTTAGTCAAGATATACGTTAATATCATTGACCTATTGCTGTGTTATGTTGTTGTGTTAGTAGTTTTAACCAATAAATTGGTTTACAAAAATACTAATTGTTCTATTAATTGGCTAAAATGTTGCATTAACCATTATGCTATTATTATTATAGCAATGTAAATAAATTTCAAGTTCAGTGCTCTGACAATATTTCCATTCAATTAGAAGTAGCAAAAAAAAATCAAATGTATTTATCGGTTGCAATTATTTAAATTTACAAAGCAAGCAATGAAGACATAAAAATAAACAAGCTGAAGTCAAGTAAATGTAATTACAAACTCTCATAAGCTGACAGTGTGTTAAGGAACAAACAAACACATGACACAGGATCAATGCCCAAAATGTAACAAGGCAAAATTACTGGTAGCAGTCTTTAATTGGGCTTGTTAGTGATGTAACAATATGTATTTATTTGTCAATTTATGTAACCTGGAAGGACCGGTTGAGATAAAGTGTGTCTTCTACCAAGGAGTGTCATCAAGATGGGGAGCAAAAGGCAAAAACAAAACACCAATATCTACAAAACAATGTAAAATGTTACTAAGGTGGTGCCTTCATTATTATAGACAAGCTGCCAGTTTATGAATAAAGTGTGGGCTTTATAAATCATTTTGCACGGGTCAGAGCAGACATTATGTTTTATGCGCCTTTGCATATTTATGCAGAATATAGATTGGTCATAAAGCCATCTTAGCTGTGTAAAAAATATTGTGAAAGTACTGTTGCATTTTTTATATTGGTTCAAATGTGTTGGTCAGTACAACATCAGAACCAAAATATTAAAACTTGCCATGAAAATACAGAGCTGTTAGACAGAAGAAATAACCAGAAGAAACATTAAAGTATGTAAAGGACGAGAGTTGATCCTATAGATGAAAGTATTGAAACTGAGAAAGGTCATAAAATGTTTTTTTGTTTAAAAACTGCAGTGATGTGTGAATATGACCATAGTCTGTTGGAAAGAAGTAAATGTAACAATCTGTAATACCAATTTATAGCCACTAGATGCCTAGACAGCAATATTACCTTTAAACACACATAAAAAGATCAATGGCTAACTTTATATGCATATAGGCCTATAAATGAGATATATATTACTAATAGTGTCTACACTGTTGTACAATCCACAAAAACATGTGTTATGATCATATCCGAAATTAAAAAGGTACAATAGCAGAGATAGTAGAAATTAGCCATAAGTGTTCATATCCAGAGATTTATTGAGACGTTTATCCACACGTACGTTATTTAGACATTTATCCACACGTACGTTATTTAGACATTTATCCACACGTACGTTATCCAGACGTTTATCCACACGTACGTTATTTAGACATTTATCCACACGTACGTTATCCAGACGTTTATCCACACGTACGTTATCCAGAGGTTTATCCACACGTACGTTATTTAGACATTTATCCACACGTACGTTATCCAGACGTTTATCCACACGTACGTTATTTAGACATTTATCCACACGTACGTTATCCAGACGTTTATCCACACGTACGTTATCCAGAGGTTTATCCACACGTACGTTATCCAGAGGTTTATCCACACGTACGTTATCCAGAGGTTTATCCACACGTACGTTATCCAGACGTTTATCCACACATACGTTATCCCGTACGTTATCCCAAGGTTTATCCACACGTACGTTATCCAGAGGTTTATCCACATGTACGTTATCCAGAGGTTTATCCACACGTACGTTATCCAGACGTTTATCCACACGTACGTTATCCAGAGGTTTATCCACACGTACGTTATCCAGACATTTATCCACACGTACG